>NC_057797.1:546310935-546332370 GCF_018294505.1 Triticum aestivum | reverse complement strand
GACGGAACCAGTGAAGACTATGCAAAGTTGAAGAATATGAATAATTTGAGGAATTTCAACTTTTGGTGGTGGCGTGACCCACCGTATAAGAATGATGATTTCAGACACCGCGTACAATTATCGTAGGGTTCTGAGAATCAAATTCTTCGTTAATTTCTTCACACTAAGAGTGTTATTCTTCATTGATTGAAGAAAAATGTTTCTTCGTGTGTTGCACATCTAAGTCATCAATTTTGCATAAGTGTTAGGATGAGTGTCCTTTTCAAAGAACATTCGAAGACTCTAAGATATTTAACTCACATCGCAACTTGCTAAATCTCTTCCCATCCAAGGGCTTTGTGAAGATATCGGCTAGTTGTTCTTCAGTCTTCACATGCTCAATAGAAATGTCGCCCTTCAACACATGATCACGAAGAAAATGATGACGAATCTGAATGTGCTTTGTCTGCGAGTGCTGAACTGGGTTGTGTGCAATCTTGATGGCACTCTCATTGTCACAGAAGAGAGGTACATTCTTCATGTTGATGCCGTAGTCCTTGAGAGTTTGCTTCATCCATAGCAATTGGGCACAGCAAGAACCAGCGGCAATGTACTCAGCTTCAGAAGTAGATAGTGATATGCAGTTCTATTTCTTCGAGGACCAACAGACCAAAGATCGTCCGAGGAAATGACATGTACCAGATGTTGACTTGCGATCCACACGATCACCAGCATAGTCAGAGTCGGAATATCCAACAAGATCAAAAGCCGAGCCCTTGGGGTACCATAATCCAAGTGTTGGTGTGTGAGCTAGATATCGAAGAATATGCTTCACAGCCTTATGGTGTGATTCCTTCGGTGCAGCTTGAAATCGGGCACACATGCAAACACTAAGCATTATATCTGGCCTAGATGCACATAAGTATAATAGGGAACCTATCATGGAGCGGTATACCTTATGATCGAAGTCAATACCATTTTCATCAGTGCACAGATGGCCATTTGTGGGCATAGGAATTTTGACGCCTTTGCAATCTTGCATGCCGAATTTCCTCAGTACATCCTTGAGGTATTTCTCCTGAGATATGAATATGCCACTGTGTTGTTGACGAATTTGAAGACCTAAGAAGAATTTCAACTCTCCCATCCTAGACATTTGATATTCTTCACTCATCATATAGGCAAATTCATCACTATAACATTGGTCAGTACAGCCAAAGATAATATCATCAACATATACTTGGCACACAAACAATTCACCATCATAAGATTTAGTGAAAATAGTAGGGTCGAGTGAACCGGGTTTGAAGCCTTTCTTCATGAAGAGTTCCTTCAAAGTATCATACCAAGCCCGTGGGGCCTGCTTGAGGCCATAGAGGGCCTTGTTGAGTCTGAAGACTTTGTCAGGATTCTTTGAATCTTCAAAACCTAGGGGTTGAGCAACATATACTTCTTCCTCAAGCTTACCATTGAGGAATGCACTTTTCACATCCATTTGATATAGAGTGATATCATGATGGTTAGCATAAGCAAGTAAAATGCGAATAGCCTCAAGTCTAGCAACAGGTGCAAAAGTTTCATCGAAATCAATTCCTTCAACCTATGTGTAGCCTTGAGCTACAAGCCGTGCCTTATTCCTCACCACAAGGCCATTTTCATCTTACTTGTTGCGGTAGATCCACTTTGTGCCGATGATATTGTGCTTGCGAGGATCTGGACGTTTGACCAGTTCCCAGACATTGTTAAGCTCGAACTGATGTAATTCTTCTTGCATGGCCTGAATCCACTCAGGCTCCAGAAATGCTTCATCTACCTTAGTGGGCTCTGTAATAGAGACAAAAGCATACTGCCCACAAAAGTTATACAAATGTGAAGCTTTTGAGCGTGTGAGAGGACCTGGCGCTTTGATGTCATTGATGATCTTTTCAACTTGCACTTCTTTTGCAATGCGACGATGAGCTGGTTGTCGTTGAAGAGTTTGATCAGCATTTTCTTCAGCACCATTTTCTTCAGCATTTTCTTCAGGTGCATTAGCTCGACGTTCTTCATGTTCTGGGATGAATTCTTCAGCAGATTCTTCAGTAGGAATGACATCCTCAGTAGCCTTGAACTTGATAGTTTCCTCAGGTGTTGGTTCATCTATCACAGTAGGTAGGTGCTCTCTTTGCGAGCCATTAGTTTCATCGAACCACACATCTACAGTTTCAACAACTTTGTGAAGAACATTGTTGAAGACTCTGTAGGTGTGCGAGTCCTTTCCATAACCAAGCATAAAACCTTCATGTGCTTTCGGTGCAAATTTTGAGTTGTGATGAGGATCTCTAATCCAACATTTAGCACCGAAGACTTTGAAATAACTTACATTGGGTTTCTTATCAGTGAGGAGTTCATAGGCAGTCTTTTTGAAGAATTTGTGAAGATATACTCTGTTGATGATGTGGCATGCAGTATCAATTGCCTCAGTCTAGAAACGACAAGGCATTTTGTATTCATCAAGTATAGTGCGAGCCATCTCAGCAAGAGTCCTGTTCTTGCGCTCCACGACGCCATTCTGCTGAGGAGTGTAAGGAGGAGATAACTCATGAGTGATACCAAGTTCATCAAGATAGTCATCGAGACCGGAATTCTTGAACTCAGTGCCATTGTCACTTCTGATGTGCTTGATCTTCACACCAAAGTTGGTTGAAGCCCTCGAGGAAAATCGTTTGAAGACTTCCTGCACTTCATGTTTGTAAGTAACAAGGTGTACCCATGTGTAACGAGAATAATCATCAACAATAACGAAGCCATATTGAGATGCTTCATTTGAGATAGCAGAATAATGATTAGGACCAAAGAGATCCATGTGAAGCAATTCAAATGGGCAAGTGGTGGTCATGATAGTCTTCGCTGGATGCTTGGCCTTGGTCATCTTCCCAGCTTCATAGGCTCCGCATAGGTGATCCTTGAGGAATTTGACATTCTCGATGCCAATGACATGCTTCTTCTTCGCAAGCATATGCAAATTCCTCATGTCTGCATGACCAAGTCGTCGATGCCAGAGCCAGCCTTCTGAAGCTTTTGCAAGTAAGCACACGGCTGGTTGTGGTCCTGTAGAGAAATCAACAATATACAGGTCTCCTCTCCTAAAGCCTTCGAAGACTTCGGAATTATCAGCTTCCATAACCACAACACAATGGTACTTGCCAAAGACAACAACCATATCAAGATCACAAAGCATTGAGACAGACATAAGGTTGTATCCTAAGGACTCAACAAGCATGACTTTGTCCATCTGTCGATCCTTTGTAATCGCAACCTTACCTAGACCCAATACCTGACTTTTGCCTTTGTCAGCAAAGATGATATGCTTCAGATTCGACGGAGATAATGGACCATCCATCAATAAATTCTTGTCACCAGTCATGTGGTTTGTACATCCACTATCAAGGACCCACTCAGTGGCTTTGGGTTGATCATCCTGCAGATGAATTAGTGTAGCTTACAAACTCATATACTTCATCAGTGAAGAATATGACATCAATTCATCAGATCAATTTCATCAAGCAAGAGAACTGATAAAGCAATATGAGGACGTGAGAAATGAAAGTTCATTTCTTCATGATTAGCCTTCGTCCTATCAGGCATACTCAGGTCTCCAGCAAATTCTTCAGACGATTACATGCGTCTGGAGACTTGACCCTGTAGAAGAGATTAGTTCTTTTTCTTCACCACCCACATCTAAAGGGGTGGCAAAGAGTTCATCATTCTGCGAGCTCCATACGAGAAGGATGACATAGAAGCCAATCCATTTCGTTTCACATAAGATGGGTTAGAGTAAGCATATGAGTAAGCAGAGAAATTCTTCGAGGACTTATGGACATAATGATTTGAAGAATACTGCACATATCCATAATCCTTAGATCTTCCCTACGAAACAGACGGGTTAGCATGATGATGTTCATATGAGGACTTTGATCCATATGAGGAATTTGGTCCGTATGAGGATTTGATATGGGGTTCCTATTCTTCACAGGTGGCGTCATGATGACATTCACCTGAAGATTTTCAAGACATCTTTTGGGAACCCAGATTTTCTTCATAGGGGAGCCGTTCCTGTAGTTAGTGCCAACATATCTAGCACATATTTCACCGTTCTGATTTTTGAATAGCTTATAGTTGGAGTCAATTGACTCATCATCAGAATGAGGAGATTCACATGCAAATCCAGATAAGTTAGATGGATCAACTGGAGGTCCCTTTGCAGCGACCCATGTAGTTTTGGGGTACTGCTCAGGCTTCCAATATGTACCATCAGCATTGAGTTTCCTCTCAAAGGCGATACCCTCTTTCCTAGGGTTCCTATTGAGGATCTTCTTTTTAAGCACATCACAAAGAGCCTGATGCCCTTTGAGGCTTTTGTACATGCCTGTCGTGTACAATTCCTTCAGCCCTGCATCATTAGTGCTACTAGCAATGTCCTCAGATGAGGAATTAGTGATAGCAGAGGCATGTGAAGAATTTGAAACATTAGCAGCATTTGAACATTCAGGTGAAGAATTAGCAGATTCACGTTCAATGCACTTCAAGCATGGAGGAACAAATTCTTCCTGAGATGCGCTGATTTGTTGAGCAAGTAATGAATCGCGCTCCTTTTGAAGATCTTCATAACTCACTCTTAGCTTCTCAAGGTCTTGCTTCCTTTGAAGAAATTCATAAGAAAGCTTCTCATGATCCGATAAGAGAGTGTTATGATGACTTTGAAGTTTGTCAAGCTTGGACTAAAGTCTCTGAAGATTTTCAGTCAAAGTTTCAGTGCGATCCATTTCTTCACCCAACATATCATCACTTTTATTTAGCATGTTTTGAACCTTTTCTAAAGCCCTTTGTTGTTTCATAGCAATCTTAGCAAGTTTAGAATAGCTGGGCTTAAGGTTTTCATCAGATTCATTCTCACTTGATTCAAAGGAGGTATATTTGAGTACCTTGGCACCCTTTGCCATGAAGCAATAGGTGGGAGCGTAGTCATCATCACCTTCATCAGCCTTGTTGGTGAGGTAATTTTCTTCAGTGTTGAAGATAGACTTGCTGACGAATGCAGTAGCGACAGCTAGGCTCGCCACTCCGGATTCAGACTCCTCAGATGACTCCTCTTCCTCATTTTCTTCAGATTCAGCCTCAGAGTCCATTTCCTTGCCAATGAATGCCCTGGCCTTCTTGGAGCTGCTCTTCTTGTGATATGAAGGCTTTGAGGATTTTAATGATGAGGATTTTGTGGATTTTTTTCTTTTTCTTTGCATCATCAGAACTATAATCCTTTTATTTCTTCTTCTTTGATTCCTTTTCCCACTGAGGACAATCTTGAATGAAATGTCCAGGTTTCTTGCACTTGTGACAGAGCCTCTTCTTGTAGTCACTGGATGAGGAATCATTGCTCCTTGAGGATCTTCCAAGGCGACCACGTCTTGAGAATTTTTGGAACTTCTTCACGAGCAGAGCCAGATCATGGCTCAGTTCTTCAGGATCACCAAGGCTGCTACCAGAGTCTTCATCTTCGGACTCAGATACTGCCTTGGCCTTCCGTGCACGTGTTCTTCCAAAGCTTGAACCATAGAGATCTCTCTTTTCAGCAAGTTGGAACTCATGAGTATTTAGCCTCTCGAGAATATCAGCGGGATCAAGTGACTTGTAATCAGCACGTTCTTGTATCATCAATGCCAGAGTGTCAAATGAGGAATCAAGCGATCTCAGCAATTTCTTCACCACCTCATGGTCGATGATGTCAGTGGCACCAAGTGCTTGAAGCTCATTTGAGATGTTAGTGAGGCGATCGAAGGTTTGTTGAACATTTTCATTGTCGAGTCTTTTGAAGCGGTTGAAGAGATTGCGAAGAACATCAACTCGAGAGTCATGCTGAGTTGAGACTCCTTCATTCACTTTGGACAACCTATCCTAGATAAGCTTCGCTGTTTCCAAAGCACTCAATCTGCCATACTGTCCTTTGCTCAGATGGCCACATATGATATTCTTCGCTTGAGAGTCGAGTTGCTTGAATCTCTTCACATCGGCAGCATTCAGAGAAGGTGTGACTGAGGGAACACCATTTTCCACAACATACCAGAGATTGTTATCAATTGCTTCAAGATGCATTCGCATCTTATTCTTCCAGTAGGGGTAGTCCGTCCCATCGAAGGTAGGACACCCAGCAGAGACCTTGATCATACCTGCGGTCGACATAACTAAAACTCCAGGCGGTTAAACCAAAATCACACAGAACAAGGGAGTACCTTGCTCTGATACCAATTGGAAGTGCGTTATATCGACTAGAGGGGGGGCGAATAGGCGATTTTTATAAAATTCTTCACTGAGGAATTTGCCGGTGAGGAAATTTCTTAGCGAAGAACTACTAGCAGCGGAATAAGTACTCAAAAGTAAACATAACAAAATACAAGCATAGTCATCATGATGAAATGAAGACAGGCACAGAGTACAGGAAGCGTAATCACAGGATAACACAGGATGAAGACAAACAGACTGAAGAAACTGAACTGAGGAAATTGAGAAAGTCTTCAGTCAAAGTCTTCAAACACAGATATGAACAAGCATACAACACAGTTATGAGGAAATGAAAGAGTTGAGGAAATAGAACCAGTAAGCTCGGTGAACACAATGATTTGGTAGACCAGTTCCAACTGATGTCTCAGTTGTACGTCTGGTTGGAGTGGCTGAGTATTTAAACTCGAGGACACACAGTCCCGGACACCCAGTCAAGGACACTTAGTCCAAGACACCCAGTCCTCACCATATTCTCCTTGAACTAAGGTCACACAGACCTCGTCCAATCACTCGTGGTAAGTCTTCAGGCGACTTCCAAACCTTCACAAACTTGGTCACTCGGTGATCCACAATTCCTCTTGGATGCTCTAGACCATGACGCCTAACCGTCTGGAAGAAGCACAGTCTTCAAAGGTAACAAGCGTCAGATCCACTCAGGATCAATCTCTTTAGTGATGCTCAATCACTTGGGGTTTGTAGGTGTTTGGGTTTTTGGTTTTTCCTCACTTGATGATTTTCGCTCAAAGTCTTCGGAGGATGGGTTGCTCTCAAATGACAAGTGTTAGTTTCTCTCGGAGCAGCCAACCAGCTAGTGGTTGTAGGGGGCGGCTATTTATAGCCTAGGGAGTAGCCCGACATGATAAGACATAAATGCCCTTCAATGATATGACCGTTAGGTGGATAGATATTTTGGGACAGCTGGCGCATAGCACAGCAACGGTCGGAATTTTGAGTAGCAAAATCCTGAGGGCTATCATGTTCCTCACTATGTAGGCAATCCGCACTGGCGAATTCCTAACTCCTCAGTCAGGACAAATTCCTCGGAGACCAGAAAAACTTCGTCTCTATCACTGAAGAAATTGACTGAACTGTATGAGATTTCCAATGGCTTCACTCGAAGGGATTGGTAGGTGTAGGATTTTGAGTTGAGCATCACATGGAAATTTTTCCTTAGTATTTCCTCGACCCCCTTTAACAGTACGGTGTTTCCTATGACTCAAGAAAGAGAAAAACAAAACTATGAACACGAAAGTCTTCAAGCTTCATATTTCTCGCATGAATATCAAGTCTTCACGGACACACCAATTTCTTCACTTTCAAAGTCTTCATGAAAGTCTTCAGAAATACCAAAATCTTCACTCGAAGATATTCATTTTTAGGGGTCGACTTTTCCTGTAAATATCAAACTCCTCATAGATGTATAGACCTGTGTACACTCACACACGCATTAGTCCCTTATCTTATAAGTCTTCAATACACCAAAATCACTAAGGGGCACTAGATGCACTTACAGAAATACTTACGCTAATTTGCTGCATCACCCTTTCCTCTTCAAGGGAAAACTAACGCAGTGCTCAAGAGGTAGCAAGAAGGATTTCTGGCGCTGTTGCTGGGGAGTCTACGCACAAGTCAAGACATACCAAGTACCCACATAAACTCTTATCCCTCGCATTACATTATTTGCCATCTGCCTCTCGTTTTCCTCTCCCCCACTTCACCCTTGTCGTTTTATTCGCCTTCTTTTTTCCTTCCCCTTCTCTTTTTCAGTTCGGCTCTTTTTGCTTGCCTCTTGCTGCCTTCATGTCTGAAATTGGGGAGGTTGTCGTTCATAATAATATGGAAAACTTTGATGCTATCGATGATCCTCTTGAAAACCCTACTATTTTACACACTAAAAAGTTTCGGATTGGTAGTGGTAATATTATTGGGAAGGGATTTATTCAAGATTTCTTTACTTGTGCTGGTGCTTTGCCCACCATGAGCGGGTCTATCCTTCATAAAACTAGTAGTCTCGCGGATGATATATCTTTTCTCATAGTTGAACTTGAAAGACAATTTTCACATATGCACCCTTCCATACAAAGGATTTTCCTATAATTTTCTAATATTGAGCATTCTTCTGTTAAACGAGCAGCGACCATCTTTTTAGTTCATGAGTTCAGATTTATAATAAAAGAAGCCAATGAAATTTTTTGCGCATTATAGGGTGGATGCCGGCCGTCCTCCCATAGAAGCAATCCTTTTTTATCAAGAAGACATTATGCGTTTACGATCTTTAGATCATGTTGCTTTTAATGAAAACCTTAGAAAAAAAGGTTCCTGCCGATGTTCTTGTTAATAGGATCTCTAAACTTAATGATAATTTTGCTATCCAGAACAACGGGCTAGATTTTTCCCTTGAACAAAGGCTCATGACTTTTTGCCAAAACAATGCTTATAATGATGAATTGGTTATGCAATATGAGGGGCCAAAGGAGGAACCAATACCTCCCGAACTTGATCTTGGGGGCTTTTGTCCCATTAAATTTAGCCCTTTTGATTACTTTTGCTTGCCACAAAGAAAGTTTGCTGCTGAACATAGGGAGTATGAGATGAGTTTTCGTGATTTATCTTATCATTATCATGGCAATACCTAGATCTATCCTTGCCTTTATGCCTAGCTAGGGGCATTAAACTATAGCGCTCGTTGGGAGGCAACCCTATTTTTGCTCCTTGCTTTTTGGTTCTGTTTAGTAATAAATAGTTCATCTATCCTCTGTTTAGATGTGGTTTTATGCTTTTAATTAGTGTTTGTGCCAAGTAGAACCTTTGGAAAGACTTGGGGAAAGTCTTTGCGATCTTGCTGTAAAAAACAGAAACTTTAGTGCTCACGAGATTTGCTGCCATTTTTAACTGGAGAGTGTTGTTTAGTTAATTCTTTTTCAGATGATTAATAGATAAATTCCTCATGTACAGCAATTTATTTTAGAAATTTTGGGGGTTCCATAAGTATTCGAAACCTGCAGATTACTACAGACTATTCTGTTTTTGACAGATTCTGTATTTCGTGTGTTGTTTGCTTATTTTGTTGAATCTATAGCTAGTAATAGAGTTTATGAACCATAGAAAAGTTGGAATACAGTAGGTTTAACACCAATATAAATAAATAATGAGTTCATTACAGTACCTTGAAGTGGTGGTTTGTTTTCTTTTACTAACGGAGCTCACGAGATTTTCTTTTAAGTTCTGTGTTGTGAAGTTTTCAAGTTTTGGATAAAGATTTGATGGATTATGGAACAAGGAGAGGCAAGAGCCTAAGCTTGGGGATGCCCAAGGCACCCCAAGGTAAAATCCAAGGACAACCAAAAGCTTAAGCTTGGGGATGCCCCGGAAGGCATCCCCTCTTTCGTCTTCGTCCATCGGTAACTTTACTTGGAGCTATATTTTTATTCACCACATGATATGAGTTTTGCTTGGAGCGTCTTGTATGATTTGAGTCTTTGCTTTTTAGTTTACCACAATCATCCTTGCTGTACACACCTTTTGGGAGAGACACACATGAATCGGAATTTATTAGAATACTCTATGTGCTTCACTTATACCTTTTGAGCAAGATAATTTTGCTCTAGTGCTTTGCTTATATCTTTTAGAGCACGGTGGTGGTTTTATTTTACAGAAATTATTGATCTCTCATGCTTCACTTATATTATTTTGAGAGTCCCTTAGAACAGCATGGTAATTTGCTTTGGTTATGAATTTAGTCCTAATATGATAGGCATCCAAGATCTGTATAATAAAAACTTTCATAAAAAGTGCATTGAGTACTGAGAAGTTTGATACTTGATAATTGTTTTCAGATATAAATGTGGTAATATTAGAGTGTGCTAGTTGAATAGTTGTGAATTTGAGAAATACTTGTGTTGAAGTTTGCAAGTCCCGTAGCATGCACGTATGGTGACCGTTGTGTAACAAATTTGAAACATGAGGTGTTATTTGATTGTCTTCCTTATGAGTGGCGGTCGGGGACGAGCGATGGTCTTTTCCTACCAATCTATCCCCCTAGGAGCATGCGCGTAATGCTTGGTTTTTGATGACTTGTAGATTTTTGCAATAAGTATGTGAGTTCTTTATGACTAATGTTGAGTCCATGGATTATACGTACTCTCACCCTTCCATCATTGCTAGCCTCTTTGGTACCGTGCATTGCCCTTTCTCACCGTGAGAGTTGGTGCAAACTTCGCCGGTGCATCTAAACCCCGTGATATGATACGCTCCATCACACATAAACCTCCTTATATCTTCCTCAAAACAGCCACCATACCTACCTATTATGACATTTCCATAGCCATTCTGAGATATATTGCCATGCAACTTTCCATCGTTCCATTTATCATGACACACATCATCTTTGTCATATTGCCTTGCATGATCATGTAGTTGACATCGTATTTGTGGCAAAGCCACCGTTCATAATTTTTCATACATGTCACTCTTGATTCATTGCCCTTCCCGGTACACCGCCGGAGGCATTCATATAGAGTCATACTTTGTTCTAGTATCGAGTTGTAATCATTGAGTTGTAAATAAATAGAAGTGTGATGATCATCATTAATAGAGCATTGTCCCAAATAAGAAAAGAGAAAGGCCAAATAAAAAAAGGAAGGCCCAAAAAAGGGGCAATGTTACTATCCTTTTTCCACACTTGTGCTTCAAAGTAGCACCATGATCTTTATGATAGAGAGTCTCTTGTTTGGTCACTTTCATATGCTAGTGGGAATTTTTCATTATATAACTTGGCTTGTATATTCCAACAATGGGCTTCCTCAAATGCCCTAGGTCTTTGTGAGCAAGCAAGTTGGATGCACACCCACTTAGTTTCTTTTGTTGAGCTTTCATACATTTATAGCTCTAGTGCATCCGTTACATGGCAATCCCCACTCCTTGAATTGACATCAATTGATGGGCATCTCCCTAGCCCATTGATTAGCCACGTCGATGTGAGACTTTCTCCTTTTTTGTCTTCTCCATATAACCCCCATCATCATATTCTATTCCACCCATAGTGTTATATCCATGGCTCACACTCATGTATTGCGTGAAAGTTGAAAAAAGATTGAGATTACTAAAGTGTGAAACAATGGCTTGGCTTGTCATCGGGGTTGTGCATGATGAGAGCATTCTTGTGTGACGAAAATGGAGCATGACCAAACTATATGATTTTGTAGGGATGCACATTCTTTTGCCATGTTATTTTGAGAAGACATAATTGCTTAGTTAGTATGCTTGAAGTATTATTATTTTTATGTCAATATTAGACTTTTGTCTTGAATCTTTCGGATCTGAATATTCATGCCACAATAAAAAGAATTACATTGAGAATTATGCTAGGTAGCATTCAACATCAAAAATTCTGTTTTTATCATTTACCTACTCGAGGACGAGTAGGAATTAAGCTTGGGGATGCTTGATACGTCTCCAACGTATCTATAATTTTTTATTGTTCCATGCTATTATATTATCTGTTTTGGATGTTAATGGGCTTTATTTTACACTTTTATATTATTTTTGTGACTAACCTATTAACCCAAGGCCCAGTGCAAATTGCTGTTTTTTTGCCTATTTCGGTGTTCCACAGAAAAGGAATATCAAACAGAATCCAAACGGAATGAAACCTTCGGGAACGTGATTTTTGGAACAAACGTGATCCAAGGACTTGGAGTGGATGTCAAGAAACAAACGAGGAGTCCACGAGGCAGGGGGCGTGCCCTCCCCCCTCATGAACCCCTCGTGGCTCAGCCGACCTACTTCTTCCTCCTATATATACTCATATACCCTGAAAACATCGAGGAGCGCCACGAAACCCTATTTCCACCATCGCAACCTTCTGTACCCAAGAGATCCCATCTTGGGGCCTTTTCTGGAGCTCCGCCGGAGGGGGCATCGATCACGGAGGGCCTCCACATCAACTCCATGGCCCCTCCGATGATGTGTGAGTAGTTTACTTCAAACCTTCGGGTCCATAGTTATTAGCTAGATGGCTTCTTCTCTCTCTTTGAATCTCAATACAAAGTTCTCCTCGATCTTCTTGGAGATCTATTCGATGTAACTCTTTTTGCGGTGTGTTTGTCGAGATCCAATGAATTGTGGGTTTATGATCACGTCTATCTATGAACAATATTTGATTCTTCTCTGAAATCTTTTATGTATGATTGGTTATCTTTGCAAGTCTCTTCGAATTATCAGTTTGGTTTGGCCTACTAGATTGATCTTTCTTGCAATGGGAGAAGTGCTTAGCTTTGGGTTCAATCTTGTGGTGCTCGATCCCAGTGACAGAAAGGGAAACGACACGTATTGTATTGTTGCCATCGAGGATAAAAAGATGGGGTTTATATCATATTGCTTGAGTTTATCCCTCTACATCATGTCATCTTACCTAATGCGTTACTCTATTCTTATGAACTTAATACTCTAGATGCATGCTGGATAGCGGTCGATGTGTGGAGTAATAGTAGTAGATGCAGGCAGGAGTCGGTCTACTTGTCACGGATGTGATGCCTATATACATGATCATGCCTAGATATTCTCATAATTATTCTCTTTTCTATCAATTGCTCGACAGTAATTTGTTCACCCACCGTAATACTTATGCTATCTTGAGAGAAGCCACTAGTGAAACCTATGGCCCCTGGGTCTATCTTTTATCATATAAGTTTCCAATCTATTTTACTTTGCAATCTTTACTTTCAATCTATATCATAAAAATACCAAAAATATTTATCTTACTATTATTATCTCTATCAGATCTCACTCTCATAAGTGACCGTGAAGGGATTGACAACCCCTTTATCGTGTTGGTTGCGAGGTTCTTATTTGTTTGTGTAGGTAGGAGGGACTTGCGTGTGGCCTCCTACTGGATTGTTACCTTGGTTCTCAAAAACTGAGGGAAATACTTACGCTACTTTGCTGCATCACCCTTTCCTCTTCAAGGGAAAACTAACGCAGTGCTCAAGAGGTAGCATAGTTGAGGGAGTCCTGGACTAAGGGGTCCTCGGGCGTCCGGCCTGTTATCCATGGGCCGGACTGATGGGCTGTGAGGACATGAAGGCCGAAGACTGCACAGTGTCTAGATTGGACTCTACTTAGTGTGGAAGGCAAGCTTAGAGATCGAAGATTCCTTCTTATGTAACCGACTCCATGTAAACCCTAGACCCCCCCGGTGTCTATATAAACCGAAGGGGTAGTCCGGAAAGGAAAACACATATACTCATTACCATACCCACATACGCTAGACTTCTAGGGTTTAGCCATTATGATCGATCCTGTAACACTCATATTCATCAATATCAATCAAGCAGGATGTAGGGTTTTACCTCCATAGAGAGGGCCCGAACCTGGGTAAACATTATGTCCCCCGTCTCCTGTTACCATCGATCCTAGACACACAGTTGGGGACCCCCTACCCGAGATCCGCCGGTTTTGACACCGACATTGGTGCTTTCATTGAGAGTTCCACTGTGCCGTCAAGAAAAGGTTCGATCGCCCCTTCAATCGTCAATAATGACGCTGTCCATGGAGGAATCTTCCTCCCTAGACAGATCTTCATATTCGGCGGCTTCGTACTGCAGGCCAGCTCGCTTGGCCATCTGGAGCAGATCGACAGCTACGCCCCTGGTCATCAGGTCGGATTCGATAGCTTGAACTACGCCACGGACATCTGTGGAGACCTAATCTTCGAGGGATTTGAGCCTGCGGCGATCGCTCCCCCTCAATGAACGTGACTTAAATCTGTCACCGGATCACACCCAGGAGATGGTTCCTGCGGCTGCAACGACCTTAGAGCCGAAGCAGATCGAGGATTCCTTGGCCTCAGAGTCCACGGCATTGGAGCCGCACATGGACTCGACGCCCTGCAATATTCGCTTTAACGGAACTTCGGACTCGTCTCCGGCTATAAGTTCCGGACTGTGTACGCCCGCGGACACCGAGCTAGATCAGTTATCGATCTTCGAGTTCAGCGACGCTGACGTTTTCCAGCACTCGCCTTTGGTTGACATGCTAAAATCTTTAAAGAAAGTGTCCTTGGAAAAGGACTCACAGCCGAACTATGTTCGGTTCGAGCTAGAGACGGATGACGAGGAATTTCGCTTCCCACCCGCCACCCACTTCATAGCCACCGTCAATGACTTAACCGACGTGCTCGACTATGGCTCCGAAGACATCGACGGTATGGACGACGATGCCTACAAGGAGCAAGGCCAAGACCCATCATTTACTGGACGTTGGACGGCCACCTCTTCATACAACGTGTACATGGTTGATACACCTAAAAGATCTGGCAACGACAAAGAAGAGCCGGATGCGAACAAAACCTCCGAGACACAGTCCAAGCGCCGGCAGCCCAAACGCCGCCCCAAGCCCCGCCGCTCAAAGGACGGCAACACTGGCACCGGAGAGAATAGTACTCCGGGCGACGCCAATGAAGACCCTGTCGGGGCTACACCCGAAGAGGAACACGACAACAGGGAAGACAACCCTGACGAACAGGCCATAGAAGATGACTCGGAGGATGATAGTTATCGTCCACCTTCCGAGGAGGAGACAAGCCTTGGCAACGAAGACTTCATCGTGCCTGAGGATCCTCTCGAGCAGGAGCGCTTTAAGCTTCAGCTCATAGCCACTGCAAGGAGCCTGAAAAAGAAACAACAACAACTTCAAGCTGAACAAGACCTGCTCGTTGACAGATGGACTGATGTCCTGACAGCCGAGCAATATGGCCTCAACCGCCCAGCCAAGAGCTACCCGAAGCGCAGACTGCTACCTCAATTCGATGAGGAGGCACCTGAGCACATATCTCCCTCGCGTAGTGCGGACCGACCACCACCTGGTCGGGACAGGGCGGCTGAACGGCCCCCTGCGGTCGGGATAAAGCGGCAACTCAGTCGAACAGCAGCCCGCCCCACCGCCTCGCAAAAACAGGGACAGACCAAGTCGGGACCATACATACGATCTTCAGAAGGAATTGGACAATAGAGCAGGACACAACAGATCTATATACTGATCGCGAGGACGTTTCCATACTCGGGACGACAACTACCTATTCGGGCGCGACAAACTTAATCACACCCGGGTCGATAACCGCAGATGGACATCGTTGGAGACACGCCGTGACGCGGCCCGCTATAGAGGTGTCGCGCACCCCCTCTGTTTCACAGACGAGGTGCTGGATCATGAATTCCCCGAGGGGTTCAAGCCTGTCAATATTGAATCATACGACGGAACAACCGACCCCGCAGTGTGGATCGAAGATTTTATTCTTCACATACACATGGCCCGAGGAGATGACCTCCATGCCATCAAATACCTCTCATTAAAGCTCAAAGGACCAGCTTGACACTGGCTAAATAGTCTGCCTAAGAACTCCATCGGTAGCTGGGAGAACTTGGAAGAAGCTTTCTGTCATGGAATTGTCACGGTAGATGTCCTAGTGTGAGGACTTAGTCATGAGGCCAACGCATCTTTGTAGTACCTTGAGAGGGGTTCAGCGGAATCGAGAGACGCAACACAAGACAAGGATTTAGACAGCTTCGGCCCCCGGGAAACATCGTCCGGAATAGCCCTACATGCTGTTTGTGGCTAGATCTCATTATGCTCATGAGAGAGTCACCGCATAAGCCGGCTCCCCCTTTGTGTCTAGCCCTAGAGATTGTTTCTTGTCCCCTCTTTGGGGATCCCTACCCCTCCTTATATATGTTGAAGGGGCGGGTTACATGACTAGTCCTAGTAGGATTAGGATTACTCTATTACAAGTGGAGTCCTAGTCTTGCTTCCTTTGTAGGAGAATATTCCTTATGACTTTCCTCTTAAGCTGGCCCACCATAACATGAGCTGGTCTTCTGGGCCTTGGGCCTTGTCATCCATCTGAAACACCCGTCGGGTCACTAATGAGCCGCCAAGATCAGGCGGGTTACCCGTGAGTCGCCAAGCTCCGGGCGGGTCACCAGTGAGTCGCCAAGATCCATCCAGGTCATACATCCAGCCGGGTTACACCGCGAGGTATATCCCCGACAAGTCCCGTCTATATTTTCTAGACCTCTCTCTTGCAAATCGTGTTGTTGTCATCATCCACCAAAAAGGGGGAGATTGTAAGGGCATTTCCCTACTTTGTGTTTTGGATGATGATGACAACCCTTTGTTGGTCTAATCTTGTGATAAGTGCTTCAGGTTCTCGGTGATTAGCCTTACATCGGTTAGCTATTCTCTCTAAGGAAAAGATCGAAGACGGAGTTTGTCTACGTGTTTATCTCTTTGGTCGTAGGGAACATGTACTATTAAGAGGGAATCCACATTGGAAGGAGTTGGGGGAATCATTGCACATACACTTCTGCCACACCCTCTTTTGCCTTCCTTGCTTTGTGAGAGAGAGAGAGAGCTCCCCTTCTGTTTCAGCTGCTTGCTGTGTTCTCCCAGCGGTTGTACCGCTCACTCGAGCGATTGTACCGCTGGCCCCTGGATCTAGCCAACCACCACCCCAGGGGTGATACCCTGGGGTTGAACTGCCCAGTCATGACCAAGCGGTTGTACCGCTGCTCCGGGTGGTGGTACCGCCACCGTGCTTAAAATTGACTGTGGCGTCTCTCTGGCGGTTGTACCGGCCAAGTACCGCTCAACAACCGGTCTGGTTTCTGTTTTGATGCGGTACTTGGGCGGTGGTGGCCCGATTGTTCCGGTTGTGCCCCGCACACCGATACCATCGGTGCCCCAAGCGGTTCTACCGCTTGGGACTTTGCCACCCAAGTGACCAGGGCCAGGCGGTTGCTTCGGTGCTATATCGCTCGATCACTGCACACAGGGGTGACACCCTACAGTTTCAAAGCGATGGCTGGGCGGTTGTTCCGGTTGTTCTCCACAACCGCCACTACCGCCCGTCTGCCCGGTTGTACCGCTTGATAGGGTTTCTGCAGCTTACCAGTGAGTCCCGGTTGTACCGGGACGAGGAGCGGTTGTACCGCTGCAGGGCTGTTCTCGCAGTAACGATTGGATTTTAGGGTTTGGTATATAAGGGTGGTTCTTCCACCTACCACATCTACCTCTTACCTCTCTCACTCCACCATTAATGCCATTCAAGCCCCTTCTTACCTGATCTCTCACCCTAGCCACTCAAGCTTGTTGATTTCTTAGGGATTGAAGGAGGAGACATAGATCTACACTTCCACCAAAGAATTTTTGCTTCCCCCATACTTTCTTGTGTGGATTTTGTTACTCTTGGGTGTTTGAGCACCCTAGACGGTTGAGGTCACCTCGGAGCCACATTCCATTATGGTGAAGCTCTGTGGTTTTGTTGGGAGCCTCCAATTCAGTTGTGGAGAGAGCCCCAAGCTTGTTTGTAAAGATTCGGTTGCCGCCTTCAAGGGCACCAATAGTGGAATCATGGCATCTTGCATTGTGTGAGGGCCTGAGGAGAATACGTTGGCCCTAGTGGCTTCTTGGGGAGCATTGTGTCTCCACACCGCTCCAACGGAGACGTACTTCCTCTCAAAGGGAAGGAACTTCGGTAACACATCCTCGTCTTCACCGGCTTCACTCTTGGTTATCTCTTACCTTCACTTGTGCAAGCTTATTGTGTTGTATCCCTTGCTTGCTTGTGTGCTCGTTGTTGTTGCGTCATATAGGTTGCTTACCTAGTTGCATATCTAGACAACCTACTTTGATGTAATGTTTAATGGCAAAGAAAAGCTAAAAAGTGCTAGTTGCCTATCCCCCCCCCCTCTAGTCAACTATATCGATCCTTTCACCAAATCATCCTAGCTCTAAAGAAGTCAACCTTCTTTAAAAACCCGCATTGTGATAGGATAGGATGACATCATAAAGAGGGGCATTTTAGTTAGACAGACCCGAACCAAGTTAATTCTTCCAGCAATAGAACACAGGAGTTTACCCTTCCAGCAAGCACATCTCTTCTCAATTTCTTTCACCATGCCAACCAGTGTTTGTTTCTGATCGAAAATCCTACACTTACGGAAAGTGTGCTGCGGACTGATTTCACGCGGAGATGTGTCCTCTTCTCCACCATAAATTCACCCCTCCTTGATTTTAGCTGACCCCACCCCTTGATTTTAACTGGGCCATGTCAGTATGTAACTTCCTTTCCGTGAGAAATGGCATGTAGATGTAGCAAACCTCATTTCTGATTCTATTATCTCTGTCTAATAGTCTCGTTGAAGCTTACCACAAAAAATAATACAACCAGAAACCGAAACGAAGCAATAAGGGTCTTAGCTGGTTGACGTTCGCTGAGAGGAGATGGCATTTGTAAACGTTCTGATGGCAGTTTTAGTTAGCCGAGGGGATTCAAAACAACATGACATTTTCTGAAACCTTTCCAGAAAGGGCAATGCTACGCATCCGCCGGCTGATCTTTTTAAAAGATCAGCCGGGTCGCGAGCCGTCGGATGTGCCATATCTAGTGAGCGAGCGTGTCTTCACCACTGCAACATGGGGCTTGTTGCAGAATTATTTCTGAAACATAGGTCTTGTTGCAGAAATTTTTTGCAACAGCTATTTTGTTGGAAAAAAAATTGCAACTGAGGTTTTGTTCTAATTTTTTTTGCAACTGAGGTCTGGTTGCGGAAAATTTCCACGAAAGATGTTTGTTGTAAAACATGACTCATCGTACACCATTGCAATACCGCATATGTTTCAGAAACATAGCCTCTGTTGCAGAAGCGTGTTTGGCGATATGCCCTCACTGGACGCGTGTCATGCAGGGGAGGTGGCAGACGCTGCCGCCGCGATCCGCCAGGTGACGGTAAGCTTTTCCCTTCGAGAAAATGTCATGTTGTTCTGAAGAAACTATCATCCTCGATACAACTAAAACTGCCAAAAAAAATGTTCGAAACTCATGCTCTCCCAGCGAACGTCAGCCAGATAAGATTTTTGATAATTCCAGATAATAAGAAACACATGGTGCCATAGATTATACAACTGATCAGATATCACCGTTGGTCATATACACACAGATCCATCGTCATCCCCATCCATCCATGGCCTATTCAGTCACATAAGTACACACTGCGATCCATGCATGTCGAGTAGCGACCGAGACGAGCTAATTCAATGTAGCAAGCACGATTGATCGCTCCATGGCATATGAACACGGCATCCATGCGTCCGCATGCACGGATCGACACACCTACGACTAATCAACAACGTATTTGAGGTCCAACACCGGCACGCACGTACTACTCACAATTTGGCGCACTGCACGGGCGCGAAGGAGAGGGTGTTCTCGCCCACGTCGTACACGAACTGGATGTTCTGCTGCTGGAAGTTGCCGATGATGGACAGGCCCCGCGACCCCATCACCGTCACGCACAGCGCGCCGGACCCGGAGTCCAGCACCATGTAGTTCTCCGCCGGCAGGTCCAGGTCCGCGCCGTCGAAGTGGAACACCAGCTTCGGCACCTCCACCTGGTCCACCCCGCTCGCCGGCGCCTCGAAGCACATGTCCAGCCCGATCCCCGACCCGTCCGCCGCCGGCAGCTTCATCTGCGCCGCGAACGCCTTCTTCAGCGCGCGGTACCCCTGCAGCTCCAGGTACGTGATCGACGTGCCGGAGTCCACGATCACCCCGCCCGTGCCGTCGCCCTGCACGGCGAACGCCGAGCTCGGCAGGGCGATGTGCGTCGAGCCGACCGTCAGGCCCTTGAGGTTCACGTAGTAGAAGGACGGCTGGCTCGGGTTCTTGATGAGAGGGGTGGTCTGCACCGACGACGCGGCCGCCGCGCTCTCCGAGATGCTGGCGAGAGAGCCGAGGAGGAGCGGGCTCTTGCTCGTGTCGTCGAGGGAGGTGAGGCAGTAGGAGAACTTCTTGAGGCCGAGCTGCGAGACCAGCGAGAGGGGGCCCCGGCCGAGCCCCACGAGCCCCGCGCCCTGCGTGAACCCGTCGCCCTCGTTCGTGTCGCCGCAGCCGAAGGCGACCTCCGGGAGCTTCGTCTTGGCCAGCGTGAAGGTCTCGGCGGCCAGCACGCCCTGCGTCGACGAGGAGTCGCCGTAGGTGTACGTGTAGCCGCACTTGGCCGAGGCGCACTTAGAGCTGGGCAGGTCGCTGCAGAAGGAGCTGGAGCACGGCAGCGCGGCGTAGGTGGAGGACGACGAGGGGTCGAACACGGGCGTGCTCTGGTTGAAGCACTCCACGCAGGGCTTGCACTGCGTCCACACGAGGTCGCTGCCGGTGTCAATGATGGCCGCGTAGGCCACGGCAGGCGTTCCGATGGACATGTCCATCAGAAACTCACCGTTCCCGGCGTGCACCGGCACCTGCAGGGCCGGCGCGACGGCCTTTCTCGACATCATCGGCACGCCGGTGGTCCGCGCGACGAGCCTGGACATGCGGTGGCGGCTCCGCCTCGCCGCCCGCCGCAGCAGCTGCAGCTTGGTGTAGTTGCCGTGCGCGTCGACGTGCGTCAGGGCCACGCGCAGGCCCTCCAGGCGGCCCAGCTGGGACGACGTCGCGGCGAGGCCGCCGGTGGCGCAGCTGGCAACCACCGCCGTAGCTACCAAAAGAAGCAACCGTAGCTGCACCTGCGCCCCCATGTTTTTCGCTTTCGGCAAGTGCGAGAAGAGCAAGCTGGTGCTTAATGATCCTTGAACCGAGAAAGGCTAGATTTTATATTCTTCTCACGACATAAAACAATGATCGGTAGTTATAGTTAGGTTTGCTTTGCTCTGGCCATGACCATATCCAGACGATGGCTTGAAGTTTTAGCCTAAGCAAGAGAGGGGAAGGAAGCTGCTGGGAGAGCTGAGAAGATGGGAAAAGCCAGTGGCCGGTCAGCTGAAGCGAGCCGTGTGGGAGACTGGTACAATTGGTACCTAATTGGATGCGACAACTTCACCTCACTGCTGAGCTTCTCCTTGGCGCCTGTCGCCGCAATGATAGGAAGTCTGATTTGAGTACGTGTGCCCAGGGTGGCCTTTTAGGTCATATGGTTAAGATTTTGGTGACTACTACTGGCCTACCAGGTCAGTGGATCTCACTTTTAGAACCTTCCTTCAATTTTTTGCTTATATGACTGTAGTCGCTTGAAAATCAAATTTGGGTCAGTCAATTTTGTGAAAGCCGGATAGAAAGGAAGAAGACGCCGCCGGCTTGCCGGAGAAGCT
>NC_057797.1:546307329-546310496 GCF_018294505.1 Triticum aestivum | reverse complement strand
GGTTAAGGGGAGAATGGCCCGCCGGTGGAAGACGTCGCCGGCTTGCCGGAGAAGCTACTCCATTATCTATCTTAGAGGTGTTGGGGGTGGGGGGTCATGCAGGTTAGCCTTAAAAATGGGTTATGGCCGGGGTTAGAGGGATGGTTGAGGGCAACGACAACACGGCGGTGGGAGACGGTTAAGGGGAGAGCGGGGCGGCGGTGCGGGAGCACGCCGGCCGCAGGTGGCGGTGGCCGATGGTTAGGCCAGTGGTACGTGGGGCGGTTGAGGGGAAAAAGATGAGCAAGAGGATGGCTAGAGGTTTAATAAGCTAATCTAACCGTCATCTTGCAATCTAACGGCGATGAAAAATGTTGATACAGTATTGCAAGCAATGACAACATATGCTGCAACCGTTCTGACAAAAAATGTTACAACTGCCAATGGAGGATGTTGCGACCAGTGAGATGACGTGCTACAATCGACGAAGGATGACATGCTACAACTAGCAAGATTGGATGCTGCCACCGGCAGGAAAAAAATGTTGCATACAATGGGGCAAAATGCTGCAAGGTCGACTAAGACTTCGTTAAATCTCAGTCGACTGATTTTTTGCAAACCCGTTTCCAAATTTTCAGAAGCACTATAATACTCATGTTTGGACTATCTCGCAAAAAAAAAAATACTCATGTTTGGACTGATATGGGATTATATGTACGGGTCTTCCCGCTAGTATCATTTGACTTGTGAACAAAAGATAGGTCATGGATGTCAGTGCTAGGCAGCCAACATCCCGGTCGATGATGCCTGAGTTGGTGGGCAACCGGCGTCGATCGGCCGGGTCCCTTTAGAACGAATTATGGATTGTTTGGCCGGCCTTTGCCCACCATGTTCTCCCAACGACATGAGTGGCCTAGCCGCGCTTGTTTCCCTTGCAAGTAATTCTGATAAGGATTTTCTCTCGCCCGTGTGGAACTCGATTGTGTGTCGCAGCCAGCCAGCCATCGTTGCAATTATAGGTTTACTGTACACCAGTCCAATTACATGGTGTGACCACAAGACGTGCACGCGTGGGTGTGTATACGTGTGTGAAGGTGTCTTTGTGCCTAGCTTCTTTCTGGGCTCTGAAAAGAAATTTAAAGAAGTTCTGCAAAGGTGTGCAGGCAAAATGGTCGACGAAAGCTGCGAGTGGCTGTCCGGTGAGCCGATTGTGCAAGTGGTCAATATGGGCCGGCGTAGGTGAGAAAGCTACGTTGTACCGACGGAGTATGCATCGCCCTGATTATTTTCGTGACCAAGGGGCCGAGGGATCTGTTGAGTAGATCACCGCCGTCCGTTCTGGTGGGTCCGACCATCCTGGGCAGGTGCCCAAACAATGTGGGGATATGACGTGACGCTCCGAGTCTCGTCATCGTATGACATGCTAGTGGATAGCGCGACAATTGTCGAGGCATGATAATTTCTGGGCTACGCAAGCGCGATGCGTACGAGCTCTGTGATCACAAGTTGAGTACGTACTTGAGTGAGTGAGTAACAACGACTGCTGACAAAATCGCTCCAGCATAACGGCTTACTCGAGTCCAGCTTGATCGTCTACTCCATAGAGTTCAGAGTAACCTTATACAGTTAGAAACAATATGTCGATTTTCTTTTCTCATAGAACAATGCGGACGCAAGCGCTCATATAAACACATACACTCACCAACAAGGAAGATGCGAGCACTAGTGCCAAATTTAAGATTTAAACCCTGATGGGCTTTAGTTCACCAGAAGAAACTTAACCATCTGAGCTACACGCAGTTTGCAGTAGTTTCTTACTTAACAACACAATCCAGCACCAGAACTTTTTTTCGAGTGCTATCCAACACCTGAATTAAGAGCTCAATATGTTGATCATATCACATGGTGGTTTAGCTCAGAAATATACTGGAGTCCTCAAGCTTGAAGAACTGGAGGCCCAGAACTACAACAAGGCCGAACTTCTCCCCAAAAGCAAAAAAGTGACCAAATTCTTAAAATGCCCAAACTTCTCTAGATTTTCTGCAAAATGAGAGTTCGGCAAACTACCATCACCAGCTTCCTAAGTCATCAGAGCACATGCATTTGTTAGCTCTACAAAGAGTAAAATGCATTGACAGTCAATGTACTTGTCTCACAAGCTCACTTGGGTCATTGTACTTAAGAATACAGTCAACATGTACGACTATTGGTGATTATATGGTCACTGACTCATCATATAGCTCTGTATTTTTCTATGTTGACGCATTTATCAAGCCTTGATTACCCGTGCCATTTGGGATGGGCTATAGTGCATTGGCTTGTTTTGCAGGTTATTGCTTCGAGAACTCCTATTCAGCTTGGTCAACTATGCATTGCTCGCTTTAGTTCATAGGTTTGTTTTCTCGGTAAAAGAAAGTGTTCTATACTGATTCTGAATGTTTGGTGAAATAAAACATTGTTTGAAAATGTTTAAAAGTTCATGAATTAAAATTTTGAAAAACAAATGTTCACGAATTCAAAAAAAAAATAGTGAATACAAAAATTGTTCATGAAGTAAATAAATGCCCATGAATTCCAAAAAATGTCATGATTTTTTAATGCGAATTAAAAAATAATGATTTTAAAAAAATATTCAATACTATGTATAAAAAATATGAAAATGAAAAAATATCATGAATATTTTTAAAATGTGGATATCCAATTGGTCGACAACCCTCCTCCCGCCCTTAATTTATGTCTCGTGTGGGCACGCAATTGCATGTAGATGTTGGACTTGCAATTGGGGCAAAATGGGTCGGCCACCCTGTTTTGTATCGAGGATGGAGTTTGGACTGGGACAAAATTAGTCAGGGCACTAGTTACGTATCGAGGGTGGACTTTCAAATGGGACAAAAAAATGCCCCTCCCCAATTGCATATCAGGGGTGTAGTTGGACTTGCAACTAAAACAAAAAAAAGATGGGGTCCCCAATTGCACGTCGGTGGTGGAGTTATAACTAGGACAAAATTGACGGCCTCTTAGTTGTGTGTTGAGGATGGACTTGCAAGCGGGACAAAAATGAGTCAAGTCCAATTGCGTGTTGAGGGTGGACTTGCAAATTGGACAAAAATGGGTCGAGCCCAATTGCATATCGAGGGTGGACTTGCAACTAGGACAAAAAGGCTTGGGGAGGGGGGGGTTGCATGTCG
>NC_057797.1:546306253-546307082 GCF_018294505.1 Triticum aestivum | reverse complement strand
AGGATGGAATTGCGTAAAATTCGGACAAAAAATGGTACGACCCGGTTGCACATCGAAAGTAGACTTGCAACTGGGACAAAAAGTTTATGGCCCTTGGTTGCATGTCGGTGGTGGAGTTGCAACTTGATCAAAAAGGATTGGGCCCCTCGTTGCATGTCGAGGATGGACTTGCAATTAGGACAAAAATGAAGGTTCGGGCTTGGTTGCTTATGGAGAGTGGGCTATTAATTTGGACCCAAAAAAGGCATGCCCAGCCTCCGATAAAATGCCACTTCTGCAACCCCTCGCACCCAACAACCCCAGTTGCAAACACGTTGAGGGTGTACAATTGTAGTGGTGGGCAACACTTGCAGTTGCATGTATAGTGGCAAACATGCAACTTCCCATCCTCGATGAATGTCCACTTCTGCAACCACGCGCACCCAACAAACCCCGGTTGCAGTGCGTTGAGTCACGTGTGGTTGCAGTCGGTTGCAACACTTAAAACTGCATGTCTAGTGGTGGACATGAAACTGATTGACACCCCTCTTCCCATTTATAGTCATGTGTGTGTTCATGCAACTACAGTCCGGTTACAACTGCAACTTGAGTGATGGGCATGCATCAGGCTAACATCCATTCTCTTAGTTGTAGTTGTATTGTGGACCAGGCAGTCGCATATCTGGAGAAATGGACATATAACTAAAATAGGAAGACATAATAACATTTTCCCTGAAGGAGTACATAATGTTTGTATTATTATTTTTCTCATTTGGTGCGACTAAAAAGGCAAAAAGAAATGTTACTCCCTTCGATGCAAATTAATTGACACAACACTAGTACAAAACTT
>NC_057797.1:546233527-546305946 GCF_018294505.1 Triticum aestivum | reverse complement strand
TGCACCGGTAGCACCAATTGTCTTAGTGCACCAGATACATCCCCATCTTCGTCTAGCTCCGCCACTGCTTGTAGTGTGTTGCGAATTGTATGGACACGAGCCAGAAGCCACAGACCATGTAAACTTACTAATTTCGGGCAGCCATACACATACATGGAAAATTCCCACAATCCAAAACAAATATATAAAAGGGGGGTAAAATGAACGACGCACACCCTAGGCCGCGAAACGAACGAGCCAACGCGGCAAGACAACAACGCACGGTACACTAATAAGAAAATAAAAGCACGAATCTTAAGGGCTTAGATTCAACGGTGGTAAACTTGGACGTGAGTGAGCTGATTCTCATCTAGAGCAAATCCGTATCCTAAATTTGTTGCAATCAGTACGCTTGGATGCACTGTCTTGCCTCAGACTCCGGCTATGATTGTGTGCTCTGACAGCTTATTCCTTTTATTTTCTTTGACTTCTTTTTTTCTTTGAGGGAGTGCGCTCTGACAGCCTCAATACACTAGAAAATAGAGATCGTCTCTCCACGGACAATGTTTTGCTGAACACGATTGCTAATCCAACCGCCTTCTGCTGTTTAAACATGTCCATGGATGGTGTGATATAGCTTGTCGTGCAAATTTCGGCTGGCGATTGTCGTCCGCATAGCAGTGCTCTTTCTTTCAAAATATATGTTGCTAACGTTGTTTATTTTCTCTAAATAAAAGTTGGGCTGTGCTACGCATCGGCTGGTGGATTAGTTAAAAACATCCGTTGCCTGGCTGGCCGCTGGATGGACACTGCTGGTCGTCCAATTAATGTACCACCCATGTTCCCCGCCTCCCTTCTGCAACAAGTGTGGTGTTGCAGAAACAAGGGCCGTGCTATGCGTCCGTCGGTTGAAGTTCGGGAAGGTTCGACCACCTCCCACGCCGTTAGATCTCACCACGTGAGCGTTACAAATTGCAACAAGCTAGTTGTTACGCTCATCCCTCTGCAACAACGACTTTATTGCAAACCACTCTGAAGAGTTATCGTGTGACTTCACGAATGGCAACAAGTTGATTGTTGCTGAAACAAAAACTCTGTGTGGAGACGTGATGTAACTTTTGCAACAATGATATTGTTGCAAAAATTTTGCAACTGTGGTGATGTTGCAAAAAAAATTGTCTCCACTTTTATGCAACAAAGGTAATGTTGCAGAATTTTTTTGCCTTCACATACATGCACCGTAGGTGATGTTGAGCAAGTTTTGCAACATTACTGATGTTGCGGAATTTATTTGCAATGAATAGGGTGTTGCGGGAGCAAGTTTTGCAACATTACTGATGTTGCGGAATTTATTTACAATGAATAGGGTTGGCCCAGTTAGTAGGGACTAGGCACGTGCACCAAGTCTTGATGCAAGTCACGCGCCCTCACAATCCAATGGACCAATGGGTTGCGATCTGACGGCCATGCGAGCGACGGATGCAGCAAAAAAGATCGGCCAATTGATTAGAAGCTTTTTCCATAAAAGCTGCTTATCTAGATTAGTTTTTTTAGTGTAGTGGTTGGCCAAGAAGGCTTCTTTTTTGGAAATCAAACACTAGGATTCCATCCATGCCTCACACCGGCTCAGCAAGACCCCTGGTCCTCATGGCACTTAAGCACATCATCTGGGAGTGCTTCAGCCCCGAAAGCAGCCAAAGAGCACTCTAACTTATTACATGCCTTTTTCTAAAAATTGTACCCCACCATTGTTTCCCAGTAAAAATAATAATTAAAGCCAGGCCAACAAACAGTAACATGCCACGAGTTGAGCAATCTGATAATTTATCAAACCTTGAAATAACCAATCTGTTTTCTATACTTTGAAAGTGTAGGACGGGGGCCTAAATTAAATACCTCATGATCAAACAAGATTACCAAATTGACCACCGTCTGTATGACTAAAATGAGATATCTGGACCCAATAAAATCCTGGGCAGACCTTTTTGATCCCATTAAGACACGGTGCGCAACTGAACGCCACCAATCAAAGCAAAGACAGGAAGCCATATTTGAGTAAAACATTAAAATAAATTAAGCAAAATTTGAGACCATGGTAGCCACAGGGGCGTCCTTTTCATGTAAAGACCCAAGTATCCTTTTTTCTTTTCTTTTCTGAAACAAGGATAAGCCACAAGAAGTATAAAAAAAGAAGACAACCTATTCTTTCTGAGCACCACAGGTGCACAACTATGTGCATCCAACACCGTACATGCCTGTTTCATTCGGCATTCCTTCCGGGAAAATGAAGAAAACCCTCAAACCTCTTTTCAGCACGGAAAAACATCAATCACAGAGCTGAAGTTAACGGGAAAATATCTCGACTTGCTAAGCTAATCACCCCATGAGAGTTGAGGTAGTTACCCAAACTCATCATGGTACAGCTTGATCTCCAAAGGTTCCAAGCATGGTTGACAACCCCAGTAATTTTGGTTGCTGTGTCATGTCATTAGCCCCTGCATTCCTCAAGCTTCTGCTGCAGCCTCACGTTGTGCCTTAACTAAAAAGTAGTAGGAGATGTGTTAAAAAGCAGTAAATGATAGGCACAGATGGTAGAAACAAGTGTGTGTGCATTCCTGATGTGCATTACCAGAAACTTAAATGATAAAAAAGTGTATGCACTATCACGTAAATGGTAAAAAAACTCAAAACATCTACCAAATCCTGAATCTCACAATTTATAGTAAAACAAAAATACTAGGATTTCATTTCCACTTCAACTGACAAATGGTTTTGTTTATTGCTAAACCCCATAATTATTCGGCATGCCTCATCAGAAGTTCATTGATAGTGACACCCAATACTTGCATGGCAAACCACGACAATTATGCATTTTGCTGACACTGCAAGTCACATTAAATGGGTTAAGGAATTACTAAAATTGAAATGAAAGTATTTGGAGCTGTTTTTGGCAAAACTGAAAGAGCGGGGACAACAAAACTATGAGTACTTGATGGAGACTTATGAAATTTATTATAAAAAATAAACAAGTGAATTGTGTATTAAAAAGGAAAATAGTGTTGATGACCCAAAAAGTTACGAGTACTTCATTGAGAGTTATGAAATTTATTAATTAAAAAACTAAACATGGGAATTGATTATTGAAAGCCAAATAATGTTGATAAACTAGTAGAGTAAGAAACATAACAGAACTTACACAATCAGCGATCTCTTCCTGTTTCAGTGGAGGAACTACTTCGTCTTGTTTCCAGCCAAGAGATTTAAGGAAAGCCATTTCTTCTGGACTTGGTTCGTCTTCGGTAGGATACGATTCCTCTTGCCCTGCTACAATGGGCTCAGACAACAAAAGGGCTTCGTCATATCTAGAGTCTGACCTCGCTGAAACATCAGTTGTATCTGTGGGTATAATGGACAGACTAGCTTTAGCTTCATCTTCAGCATCAACAGGATCTGATGAAGAGTTGGCGTCCTTGTTGTCAGCTACAATCTCATGCAACCCCTCATAAAAAGCATCATGAGGCTCTGAAGGTGGCTTGATTTCCTCATTGTCGGAGAGGTGTCGCTGAGATCCATCACAAGAATTTGCATCCTCACATGAACTACTTCCAGTTTCAATACACTTGATTCCACTGTTGAACAAGGACAAATCAACAGAGGGGTTCTTCTGCTCATCAACCAAGCTAGATGAGGACTCGATACGAGCGCTTGAACCATTTAAAGATTTGCTCCGCAGTAACTCAAAGAATTTATGCTTTGATTTTGCAATTGATGTCCTCTCACCAGATGAACCTTGTTGTACATGCAAAGGGGGGCCGTTTACGACACCTTTAAGCTTATGGTTGACATTAGACCTTTCCAGTGGTTCCACTGAAGAAGATTGACCTAGAACAGGGCTCACAGGATTGCTGGAGCAGTCTTTGGCAGTATTTGCAGCACCATTCTGCTCGCGGGTCAGGACTTGAAAGCTTCCTGATTGAGATGGCTTTACAGGCTCAGATTTGACTGGAGTACGAACAGAGCTGTTAGAAGGCTGTGTTGACAGTTGTGGCGCAGTCTTCACAGGACCATTAGAATCCCCGGCTCTTGCACCTCTAATTTTTAACTTATCCGACAAACTTGATATCTGCACAGCATTCTGAATGAATCAGTGCAAACCAAAATGCTGGTTCTTTAGTATAACACATCACTCCATAAACAAGTGAAACAGAAATACAGCTTTAGGAAGCACATGCAAGTTCGAAAATGTCTGCATCCTAGTAAGGATTGGAATTACAATTTTATGTAAAAATAAACTGCAATGTCCCACAAAATGCAGACATGTTCACATGTCTAAACAAACTATGTTCCATTTTATCGATTGCATGCTTAATGACCCAATGCTGATCAAGTAATATACGACAGTGAAGTGTACTCAGACAAATAGGAAAAAACGCAAGAATCACACTACCAGTGAAAGTTTTGTCAGAACGAAACTCCATCTATGTAAGAGATATTTCATGTGCTTTAAGTTTTTTATTTGTCCATTGTATAGTTAGTAAAGCACTAACTTAGATCAATACAATCCATAATCCTGTGCTATAAAATAAAGTTTCTAACCTAACAGTGATTGGTGGACCTACATGTGTCATAAATTTGTTCAGGTCCAAACTGCAGAGTTAAATAACAGATGTAGGAAAATATTGAGGATGATAGTTTATTAAAACAGAAAAATGCATACTTCACAATATTCGACAAAGTATCTTCAAACTACCAACCAACACAATACGCTTACTTAGAACACAAGATGCATTGCATTTACATAAATTGTTATGGTAGAAAGACACCAGTCCTTAACAATGCTCAGATAATTGCCAAAATCTGCTTAATGGATACTTGCAGTTTGCAAAGAACATGAAACAACTGAACCAATCTATGGCCATATCTTCAACTAATTTGAATGCAATCACTAATAACATACATAATTTAGTATCATTGCAGGAGCAGATTCCTCCCGTAGGAACAAATGATGTGGATGATCCACTAATGACAGTCATATTCAAATAAAGTCACTGGTAATAACACAACCATGGTAATAACAGAAGCAGCAAACAACAAAACAAGAAATATTCATATTGCGACAAAGGCACATACAGATGTTTTGTTTGATGAAGGCGTCAGAGGTCGTAGCCTCATAGTTCTTTCTTCAATCTTTTGAGCATCTACAGATAGCTGGGTAAAAAAGTTGCACACAAGACACTATTTAGATCAAGTGACTAGAACGAAATATGATTACAGACCAAAGAAAGAAAAAACACGGATATCATATTCATTATAGATTGCACTACCTGGGGTGTGGTGGAAACTTTTAATGGTGCTTGCATTACTGTTTCAGCCATGCTTAATGCCGTTCCGCAGCTCGACACTTCAGGCTGCCTACCGGAACCAGCATGTGATAAACCAGAAGAAACATAGTTATTGCTTGGCTCACTAAGTCCAGGAACTTCTGCTAGCACCGAGTTCCAGCCATCAGGTGCAGTAACCAATGGTATGCTCTGAAGCGGGGTGCTAATTCCAGGAGATGGAACTCTACCAATATCTTGCTTCCCATCGTTATCCTCAGAACTAAGGTGTGGAAATTCTCGCTCAAAGGAGATACCAGCAGCATCCTTTCTAGATAGATTACCATTTTCCAAACTTACTCCAGCTGTCCGAGTCGATGTGTCCAGCTTTGGACGAACACGACTGAGCCTATCGCTTTCAGGTCTGCAAGAGCTAAAGGACCCAAAGCCATCACGCAAAGGGCCATCTGGAAGACCCAACCTACTCTCCCAATCATGGAAATCAGAGTCCTTTTCACACACCCTGTCTCTGTTGCTTCTTCCAAAACTGGCATAGCCTCTTGACTTCACTGTGCCATCCCGATCATGCCGTCTGGACACACTTGGGCCAGAACCCCTACGTGAAGAGGACTGTTGGGAGCTCCGTTCACGATCACGAACTGTTGATCGGTTTCTTGATGAAGCACCCCTGTCTTGATCACCTAAAGCATCAAACAACAACTTCTTAGCAAAATGCTGTGAATTTGCAAGCACAAAAGAATAGTCAATTCAAAGTGGTCCATATATGATCAGTTAAACCATGAAACAGCACACCAAACCACAAAGATAGTGCCAACAACAATGATTGGTAACTGAACAATTGAACATCAATCCTTACTAAGTGCAAAGTACAAGAACAAAATAAATCAAAAGTATTAATGTAACAGTATTAAATAAAAAGATGCAGTGACAATGTAATATACATTGTACAGTATGATCAGTATCTCATTGTCGCAAATAACACACAGGTCACAAAAGGCAAAAAATATGATCTTGACAGTCTTACTAGCACATCAACAGAAGAAAACAATAATAAAATACTGTCTTCAACAAACTTCTTGTAACTAGAAGAGTATGCAGCGCAGGAAGCCTCTGCGCCTGGAATCCGCAATTCCATTTGCACGGATGAAGCTTAGGATCTTGTATCCTTTGTGTCCCTGTAGGACGAGTCTAGTGCATGCAGTAACTCCCGGCACCTATCCTGCCTCTGAGTGGATCCCGATCTACAACCCCAGACTGAGCCGCCAGGCCAAAGTGAATAATGTGAAATAGTGTCATGGAACTCTTGGTGACATTTTTTTAAATTTCAGCACTTGTGTAAGTGCAGTGAGGTTGCCAAGAAATGCTGAAGTGAAAAATAAGTTTAGCTAATTATGTATATACATTTCAAATAATTTAGTTTAATTCGTCCAACATTAGCTTCATTTATACTTCCTCCGTCCCAAAATAAGTAACTCAACTTTGGACTAACTTTAGTACAAAATTAGTACGAAGTTGAGTCACTTATTTTGGGACGGAGGGAGTATATGCTAGTCTGCAAATCAAAGCAGGTTATGGTAAGAAGGACCGGACTGCATTTGCTTCTTACCCGCACATATTGCTACTAGCCTAATATGGCTCTAGTGCTACCAGTACACTGCATTGAACAACTAGCTTAGGAAGATCAGCGACCACGCCTGTCCGCTGTATCAAGAAAAGAATATTATATATTGCTAAAAATGTGTTGCCTACCACCCTACCCCTTTCAAAACTAGTGGTATCACTGTGTATATATTTGTGTACACAAAAAAGGGAATTACATTCTACTATCTATTGCCAAGTACTCCCTCCGTAAAGAAATATAAGAGCGTTTGGATCACTAAAGTAGTGACCTAAACGCTCTTATAAATCTTTACAGAGGGAGTATATACAAAGATTCACAAAAATGCAAGCCATGAGAATAGTCTCAGTATATCAACTACGTGTCATACCTCTCCAAGAATTTATTAATATGTGCTTCTGGCTAATCCTGCTGTATTCCCTAGCAAAACTGGCGCTACGAGGACTGCTGCATTATAGCAACATGGCTAACAAACATAAAACTGTAAATTTTCCCATCCAATAAAGTCTCTGAGGTAACTCACATTAAATCATGTATTCATGTCCGAGTAAAATAATATCTAATTTAACAGAACTTACTGCAGTTAAAACGGCACACAGACTGATAATCATTAGTTTAACAAGCACCGACACGATGCTGATGTGAGCAATGTATCCGAAGTCAGATTCCTCAATGATTACCGCAGGTGCACAATTACTCAGTTATAGTTCGACATATTATACTGGCTCCATGATCCATGCAACATATAAATAAAGCGCTTCACAGTACAAGTATTGCCCTTAAATCAAACTAAGACGAATATTGGTGATAGGAACACTGAAGAATGATCATTGTCATAAGGAAAATGGTGAGTTTGCAGGCAGCAACTGCACACCAGAACTGCACTAACTTCACCATGCATAAATAAATAAATCTAAGCACTGATTAAAGCCGGTGTAGAGTCATCCAATGCCACTAGAAACGTATCCGGTGCGACGCCTATAATAACAACTACAGCTGGTGTAAAGTTATCCAATGCCACTAGAAACGTCTCCGGTGCGACTATAATAACAATTGATCTTGCATACATACATTCTATAAACAGCAGTAACCACTAGACAGAATATGCACCAAAATAGCAAATTGACAAGGAAAGGCATCTCACCTGCACGGGGTGAAGTTCCTGGTCGGAGACATGTGGCGGACGCCGTCGGTGTAGCAACCCCGCGCACCAGCCATTCTGGCTTCAACGAGGGCTCACCTCGGTCCATGCCAGCTGGCACCACTCACCATCTACACTTCCCAGCAGCAGGATCCAGTCCGGCACAACAATGACACGACCACCAATGTCCTCCACTCCTCGCCAATCACTGAAGGCGGTTACAGCACACGATTCAACGGTGCATCCGCACCCAGCCTCAACTCGGGGCGGAGCAGAGACCACCAAACCCTAGCCCCCGCACCAAACCCTAACTCTCTCGCAGTACAATCTATCTCAGACACACATGCTCAAAAAATAATAAAAATGACTGCTCAGGGGGGCAAAAATCGCTCCCGTCCTCTCGTAGCTATCGGTATCACGCCGCCGCGACACAATTGATCGACCAGGAAGCGGCCGCCCGGGACAGGGCGCCTCGGCGGGCCACCAGCGAGTCAGCGACGACTCTGTGTACGGCGCGCTAGATTTCTCGATGGGCCTCGTCGGAAATCTGCGGAAGGCGGCGGCGCTGGAGGGTTGGAAAATTTCGAGGGGATTCGTCGGGATTCGCGGGATTGGGGAAGCTCTTGGGAGGGGATTTGGAGCGCCGATTTTCCGAGAGGATTTATCTTTCTCGGAATTTTTTGTGGGTTCCGTGGGCGTGGGGAGTGTGTGGGTTTGTGTGGTGTGCTTGTTCGTCTGGGCAGGAGGGAGAGAAACCCTATGCAAAATGTGACTTTCACCGCCCTCCTCGCACCTTCCCTGTCCCGGATGACGGTTGATTTCCTATCTGGCTTCCTCGCCGTCTTTTTCCTTTTCTTTTACACACAGAATGGCCTGGTTACATAACATGTTTCACTGCTATCTCTTTTTTTTCTATAAAACTTTCGATCTATTCATCAACTATCATGATAGTACAAAAAAACACCAGAAGTAAAAATTACATCCAGGTCCGTAAACCACCTAGCGACGACTACAAGCACCGGAGCGAGCCGAAGGCGCGCCGCTGTCATTACCCCTCCCTCATAGGAGCCGGGTGAACATTGTTGTAGTAGATAGCCGGAAAGTCATCGTGCTAAGGTCCCTAAGACCAGCGCATCAGAACAACAACCGTCGCCCGATGAAGAGAAGCGTAGATCAGAAGAATCTAAGGTGCAGACATACGGACGTAGACGAACAAACACCGGATCCCACGATATCCACCGAAGTGAAAATGCGTTATATCGACTAGAGGGGGGTGAATAGGCGATTTTTATGAAAGTCTTCAGAACATGGGAGTTTTGAAGACAAACGATAAAAAATGAACCTATTACCATGCAGCGGAAGATAGACTACACTAGGCAAACCATAGTCAAGTATTCAATAAAGTGAAAGCATAAAGACTAATAGCAGCTAGGTAGTAAGGATCAGGTAGGAAGATATTGTGAAGTCAAACAGAACACGCAGTCACTCAATGAAGACAAATGATAGAGCAAACATACAATGACTTCACAAGGAGTAACAGTAAGTAATGTGAAGTGAAGATGAAACCAGTGACTCGTTGAAGACAAAGATTTGTTGAACTAGTTCCAGTTGCTGTGACAACTGTACGTCTGGTTGGAGCGGCTAGGTATTTAAACCTTAGGACACACAGTCCCGGACACCCAGTCCTGAACACGCAGCTCAGGACACCCAGTCCTCACCGTATTTTCCTTGAGCTAAGGTCACATAGACCTCGCCCAATCACTCTAAGTAAGTCTTCAAGGTAGACTCCCAAACCTTCACAGACTTCGTTCACTGGCAATCCACAATGTCTCTTGGAAGCTCAAAACGTGACGCCTAACCGGCTGGAGGATGCACAGTCCTCAAGTGTAATAAGTCTTCAGATCACACAGACAAGAAGACTTAAGTGATGCCCAATTCTCTCTGGCTCTGGTGGTTAGGGCTTTTATCCTCGCAAGAAATTCTCTCTCAAAGGCTTCGAGGTGGGTTGCTCTCAAACGACAAAAGCCATACTCTCAATCTGAGCAGCCAACCGTTTATGGTTGTAGGGGGTGGGCTATTTATAGCCACTTGGCAACCCGACCTGATTTGTCCGAAATGACCCTGGGTCACTAAGGAACTGACACGTGTTCCAACGGTCAGATTTCAAACTCACACGGCAACTTTACTTGGGCTACAAGCAAAGCTGACTTGTCCGACTCTGGACAAAATTCGCTCTCATAGTCTTCACTCGAAGACATAGATTTTTGGTTTAGGCATCACTTCAGTCATTCTGACTGGTTCTCTTGGACCCCACTTATCAGTACGGTGGTTCCTATGACTCAAGAAAAAGAAAAAGACATACGAAAGATCTAAGTCTTCGAGCTCCATAGGCTTCATATCGTGTCTTCTCTTGTCATAGTCTTCATATCGTGTCTTCTCTTGTCATAGTCTTCAATGTGAATATCTTCATATACCACCTTTGACTTCAATGTCTTCATACATTTTTAGGGGTCATCTCTTATAGTAAAACCAAATCATGAGGGACTTCTACCTGTGTTATCCTGCAATTCTCACAAACACATTAGTCCCTCAACTAGGTTTGTCGTCAATACTCCAAAACCAACTAGGGGTGGCACTAGATGCACTTACAATCTCCCCCTTTTTGGTGATTGATGACAAACTAGTTGAAGTTTTCAACGGGGAATATAATCTGTGAAATTGTAAAGGATAGAGAATTGTCTTCATAAGTTGCAAGGGCTCCCCCTGAAGATGTGCATATAAGTTAATTTGCTTTTGAAATGCAAATGTACATGGCAGGTGGTATTTGTGGAGATCCACTTCAACTTATGATGACAATCCACTATGCATGTGAAAGTATATGAAGATAATGACATGCATAATGGAAAATGGACGTCTACAGAATGAGCTAAGTGCGGAATTTATCGTCGCACATGCGGAATTTATCTTCGCAAAACAAGGTGGCAAATAAGTAGCAGACGACCATCTGGTTTAAGTGTTACAATTCATAAGAACCAAATGTAGCAAAAACGAGAGTTGTAAGCATGAAGCGAAATATAAAGCACCCGACCATATGGACCCGCTTGAAGACTATCAATCTCATATGCTTCTCCCCCTTTTGTCAGTAATGACCAAAAAGGTTTGAAGACATAGAGCCTCTACTCGTTCCCATGAGGAGTAGGTGAAGTAGCAGGGGTGTTGGTGTTGTTTGGCGGTGCAGAAGAGCTTGGAGGTGCTGAAGGAGGTGGCGGTGAAGTAGCATCGTCTTCTTCCTCAATAATTCTGGCAGTGACTGTGACAGCAGAGGAAGAGAACTCAGAGTCTTCAAGGGATAGAGTTCCTAGCAGCACAGCCCTTCGAGGAGGTGTGGAGTCAAACTTGAATCTCTCAGAGAAGCCATCCTCTTGAAGATCAGCTTCAGAACACATCATCGTGAGCCCTTTCCATGTGCGGCGATAGGTTTCATGGGCAACGAAAGCATTCTTGGTGGCAAGATTTCGAGTGCGAATAACATCCACCCAGAGGCTTTTCATCTGACGCTTCAGCCAGTCATGATGCCTATCCTGTTTCTAATGTAGAGCCACAAGAAGCTCTCGGTCGTTGAGAACACAAGTGCGCTTCTTGGGTCTTGGAGCAGTGGCACTGTCAGTGGCTTCAGTGGAAGCAGGGTGTGGTGCACGTGTAGTGCCAGCCAAAGGATACACCCGAGAAACTGCTTCAACGCCTTCAATGTTCTGTGTAAAACTCTGATGTTCTGCATTCTGAAGACTTAGAGGTTGCTTGGCAGGCTCAGAATATATGGCTTCAGTAGACATGTCCACGTCAGGCAAGAAGATTCGATGGTTGCGGGCTGAGGGCTGATAAGAGATGGCGGAGTATAGCTTGATCAGCCGCATGACCCAAGGGGCGTAGAACTTCAAACCAAACAGATCAATGCCTAATGCAGCAAGTTGGCGTATGAAGAAGTCATGTGCATTGAAGCATTTGCCATGAAGTATATAGAAGACCAAAGTCTTCATTGCACCCTGAAGCTTGGCATTTGGAGAGTGCCCTTTGATAGGCCAGAGAGTTCGCCTAATGATGTGATAGATGGTTCTGGGCAGGTACTCAAGATCTTCAACGAAGAACTCTGTGGGATACGCAGCATCTCGGGGCAATGGCTTCATCATGCTGAGCATTTGACTCATATCAGGTTCTGGCCGCTGAAAGATGCTCTCAATAGCTTCAGCATGCAGCTGACAGCCTTGCTCAAAGAGATCGCCAGGAGTGGGCAAGCCAGTGAGCTCAATGATGTCAAATGCATTGGCTTCGTGATGAACGTTGCCAGTCATCCACTTCAGGACCCAAGTCTTCGGATCTCTGCTGTACCCTTTGATGTGAAGTGTGTCATAGAATTGTAGCAGCAGCTCTTCATTCCAATGCTCTTCATCAGTAACAAACTGCAGCAGACCCACTTGCTTGAAGCAATCCAACGCTTCTTCTAGACAGGGCAGACCAGCTATAGCTTCAACGTCAAGGCGCTTGTGTGGGAAGATGCGACCTTGGTTGTAAAGAATGCAAGAGTAATAACTTCGCTAAGGATAGTTCCAGAACCGATCAGATGATATCCTTTCCCTTGAGTAGGGGTTCCTGGAGCTATTGAAGAACGTGTTGTCTGCCCTGAAGCCATTGATGTTGAAGGAGCCAGGTGCTGATGTAGGACCTGAAAACCTTGGCAGTCTTGGGATTGGCTTCTGGACCTGAGGCCTGTGCTCAACATGATAGTTGAATTGGGGACCGGCAGCAGACTCAGGAACAGAAGTGGCGGGATCAGTGGCTTCGCTGTCTTCTGAAGCTTTTGCTGGGGAGGGCTCCACATTAGCTTCGTTGTTGGTTGTGGTAGCCTCAAGATTTTCATCCTCCACTTGACTAGCTGGAGGGTCGGTCATAGGCACGTTCTCCTGGAGAACTGCTTCTTGGTGGAGCAGGGGAGTGGGATCTTGTGGTACTTCTTCTTCTGCGGCTGATGCAGCCGGAATGTCTTCAGCAGAGACTTGAGGCCTTGGACCTTTGCGAAGCCTGCAGAACGCAGATGACGCCTGTGGAGTTGGAGTGGGCTAGGCCTCATAGTCTTTTTTCTCTTGTGGGCGATCCGCCCATGAAGCATCTTGTGCAATTGGCATCAGTGGACGACCAATGCCGATGAGTTCGCTGTTTTCTAACTGAGGAAGGACTGCATCATCTTCTACATTGTCATGATAACCAATGTCTTCAGCAGCGATGGGATCAGCTGCTGGAATGTCTTCAGCTTCATGAGCCTCTGTGGAAGCAGGCCCATGAACTGTCAGTTGACGTTCTGCGTCAGGATGAACCATAGAAATGGGTTCAACTATCAAGGGCTCTGTGGGAGCAGCCCGAGCTTTCTTGGTCTTTCTCTTTTTCTTGGTGGGGGCAGTAGGAGAGTCTTCAGAGTGTTTCCTCTTCCTGGCTTCAGCCTCAACAGTTCTTGTCTTCTCAAGCTCTGAAGCTGTTGACCGGCTCTTTGGCTTCGAGCCAGTCATTCTTGTTGGGAAGACAATCAGAACTGCTTCTTGCCTTGGTGCATCAGATTCAGCCATAGCAGGCTTCTTCTTCTTCTTTGCGGCCATCCTGGGGTCGATGCCAGGACGCTCAAGTGCCTTGCGCTTCTCAGCCTCATTATAGGCTTGCACACATCTGTCAGCCAGAGTCTTCATGCGCTCACGCGAACCCTGAGCTTCTGCACGCTTCTTCACAAAGGCTTCCTTGAGCTCGTGCATCATTGTCTTGAAGTTCTTCACTTCTTGCACGCTGAGCCTGGCCATATGCTTCTTAAACTGAGCCTTTTCATAGTCAATCTTCTGCTTCAGCTCAACAATGCGCTGGGCAATTGCAAGTTCTGAAGCAATGGCGCCTTGGAAGGCGACACTGAGGCCAATGGGTAGCTGCAGATCTTCAAAGCTGATGTTTGGCGTGTCAAACCACTCGTCAATGAAGTTATGGATGATGGTGACATCAAAGAGAGTCAGATCATTGAAGATTTCTGCTTCTTCTTTGCTCTTGATGAGTTGCTCAAGAGCGTCATCTGCAAGATCTTCATCACTTGACAGATCAATGTCGTCGTTGCGCAGAATGGCAGCAGCTGTTAGCTCTTTGCCAGTGTGAGACAGAGGCATCTTGTCCTTCTAGGGCCTTAAGACGCATGATAAGTCTTCAGACTGCACACTGTCTTCAGGAGGTGCAGTTGCCAATGGCTTCACCCTTGAGATTTTTGGTGAAGGGGCCGGCTTTGAAGCTTTTGGCTTCTTCAACTGCTTTGGCTTCGGCACTGCAGGCGCGTCATCAGACTCAGTGTCATCTGCGGGCTCATTCACTGCAGTCCCTTGAACCAAGATGTAGGTGATGAGGCCTTCAAGGTTGGCGAAAGGACCGATGACATTGGGTTATGCATGTCGTGTGCCATCTGCCCTTGGAGATGAGGGACCAGGGTTGAAGTCTAACCCAAAAGTCTTCTTGTTCTGCTTCGCTGAGTTTTGAGCAAACTAGAAGTTGCGCTTGAACAGATTGTCGTCATGACACCATAGCAGTGACGACGAGTGTGCATCAGCGGGCTATGGTCCATGGACCATGCATGGATAGAAGCCTTGAGCAATGGCTTCATCTCTGGACCTGGGTAGAAGATTCTTGAATAGGATGTCTCCCCACGGTCTCTTGATGGCATTTTTCTCAGCATACTCCTGGGTCACAAATCTGTATTTGAACCATTGTTCTGCCTAATATCTTCGAATCCATTGGATTCGGGTCTTGCGCTGACTGTAACCCTCTTCAGGATCTGTTTTGTACATTTCTGAGAGTTCATCTAGCAGATCTCTAGAGGTCTCACCATGACGCTTTCTGCCACCCTTCCTTGCTGCTTTCTCTGAAGCCATAAACTTTAACTTGAAAGGCTTCAAGACGTTCAAAGGCTTTCGTTTGCTGGACCAACAGGAACTGGCTGCGGGAGAATTTATGTGATGCTGTAAGAATTCTGCAAATGAATGCAGACTATGAGAACTAAAGGATTCTCCCACGGACATGTACCTGTGACGGCATTAAGGTGCGAGGGAAGGGGAAGAGGTCATATGCATTCTCAGAAGATTTTGAAGATAAATCAGTTTAGAAGACATTGACCTCATCGTGCGAAGACATTCACTCATAGATAAGAAGTTGGTTCCAGATTTGTACGAATCCACAGATCAGTACAAGTGAGGAATCTAACTACTTTGTGAAGCACAAGTGAATATACTAGGCATGTTTATGAGATGCAGTATGAGAGAGATCTAGCTTGTGTGAACAAAAACTGCTTGTGGTAGAAAGTGACAGATCAATAGGATCAACGGTGCTATAAAAAGAGTTTTATTTACCACACTAAGAACTGCTAGACGAAGTGGGAGATGAGGCCGAGCAGTTCGATCTTTCGTGCCCTAACTTGGCGACGGAGGACACCTACGGCGACGACAGAGAGGACGATGTCCGCGGTCGGCGTGAAGACGGTGTCGGAGAGGTTGCGGCAGCGAAGCGCTTCGTCGCCGGCATCGTCGAGAGCTAGCGGTGGCGCTAGGGTTCGTGCGAGGGTGGAAGAAGAGATAATGACCGCTGTGAGTGTGTATTTATAGGCAGAGGGGCGGCACTGTGCTATTACATAGGTGCCCCTGGCAATTCGCATTTGAGGAACACGTGGCCATTATGCGGAATTTTGGGGTTTGTTCCACGTCCCACGCATGCCTGGATTGTCGGGTGGTCGTTCCTATTTATTCGGAATTCATGTGGATGAATGAGCATTGAAAACAGACTTAATAGTTGTCTCTGTATCTTCTGCTGACAAGGACGCAGAGAAGACATTCGACAGTTTCAATAGAATGCATATGACTTGGAGAGATAGAGTTTGAGATAGAAAGCATAGAGAGGTTAGGGTCCGATAACATTCACTTAGTTCAAAAGATTCAACACGAAGACATAGCTATAAGTGAATGCTGTAGAGGACAGTACACTAGCATATATATATATATATTCTATAAGCAACATAGTGAAGATAATCATGAAAATATGTTGAGATCGAAGCCAAACCAAATGTGAAGACATTGCAAGGTAACGCCATAAGTGAAACACTTCAAAATAGAATGTTTGGTGGTGGCGTTACCCACCGTATAGGAAGTATTAGACCCAGACACGGCGCACAATTATCGTGGCGCTCCGAAGTCAAATTCCACATTAATGTATTCACACTTAGAATGTATGTCTTCATTGATTGAAGATATACTTCACTTCGTGTGTTGCACATCTAAGTCATCAATATGCATAAGGGTTAGGATGTGTGCCTGATCACAGGACATTTGAGGATTCCAGGATATTTAGCTCACACCGTAACATGCAAAACCTCTTCTCATCCAAGGGCTTGGTGAAGATATCTGCCAATTGCTCTTCAGTGTTGACGTGTATGATATCAATGTCTTCCTTCACAACATGATCTCTGAGAAAGTGATGACGAATTTCAATGTGCTTTGTCTTTGAGTGCTGAACTGGGTTGTTAGCAATCTTGATGGCGCTTTCGTTGTCGCAGTAAAGTGGCACTTGCTTCAGATGAATGCCATAGTCCTTGAGTGTTTGCTTCATCCACAGAAGCTGAGCGCAGCAAGATCCAGCAGCAATGTATTCAGATTCAGCAGTGGAGAGAGATACACAGTTCTGCTTCTTTGAAGACCAACATACAAGTGATCGTCCCAGAAAGTGACATGTGCCTGATGTAGACTTGCGATCAACTTTGTCACCAGCATAATCAGCATCCGAGAATCCAACCAGATCAAACTCTGAGCCCTTTGGATACCATAATCCTAGAGTTGGGATGTGAGCCAAATATCGAAGAATTCGCTTCACAGCTAAGTGATGCGACTCCTTTGGTGCCGCTTGAAATTGAGCACACATGCAAACACTAAGCATAATATCTGGCCTAGATGCACATAGATAAAGTAAAGAACCAATCATGGAGCGGTATACCTTTTGATCGAACTCTTTACCATTGTCGTCAGGAACCAGATGATGTTTGGCTGGCATTGGTGTTGTGAAGCCTTTGCAGTCTTGCATACCGAACTTCTTCAGGCAATCTTTGAGATACTTCTCTTGAGATATAAAGATGCCATTGCGTTGTTGTCGTATTTGAAGATCAAGGAAGAACTTCAGCTCCCCCATCATGGACATCTGATATTGCTCTTGCATCATATATCCAAACTCTTCACTGTACTTCTGATTGGTGCAGCCGAAGATAATGTCATCCACATATATTTGGCACACAAACAGTTCACCATCATATGTCTTCGTGAAAAGAGTGGGATCTAGGGAACCAGGTATGAAGCCTTTGCTCTTCAGGAAGTATTTGAGTGTGTCATACCAGGCCCGAGGGGCTTGTTTGAGGCCATACAGTGCCTTGTTGAGCTTGTATACCATGTCAGGATGTTTTGGATTTTCAAAGCCAGGTGGTTGTGCAACATACACTTCTTCTTCAATCTTGCCATTGAGAAAGGCACTCTTCACATCCATTTGATATAGAAGTATGTTATGATGATTTGCATAGGCCAGCAGTATGCGTATGGCTTCAAGTCTAGCCACAGGAGCAAATGTTTCATCGAAGTCAATGCCTTCCACTTGAGTATATCCTTGAGCAACGAGACGAGCTTTGTTTCTGACAACTTGACCATGCTCATCTTGCTTGTTGCGGTATATCCATTTGGTGCCTATTATATTGTGTTTCTGTGGATCAGGATGCTTAACCAGTTCCCATACATTATTCAGCTCAAACTGTTGAAGCTCTTCTTGCATAGCTTGAATCCATTCAGGTTCCATGAAGGCTTCTTCAACTTTCTTGGATTCTGCTATTGAGACGAATGCGAAGTGCCCACAGAAATTTGCTAGCTGAGTTGCCCTTGAATGAGTGAGTGGACCAGGTGCATTGATGCTATCAATTATTCTTTCAATCTGCACTTCATTGGCAACGCGAGGATGTACAGGGCGAAGACTTTGCTCTTGCTGTTAATTGTCGTTGTTGGAAGGAATATCTTCAGGCTGAGCATTGTCTTCATGTTGATCAGGTGCTGAAATGATAAATTCTTCTTCAGGATGAGCTTCAGAAGGTATAGTTTCTCTAGTTCCCATTAGCTTGATTGATTCACTGGATGGAACTTCATCTAGCACATTTGGCAGCTGCTCTCTTTGTGAACCGTTGGTCTCATCGAACCGCACATCCACTATTTCAACCACTTTGTAATGAAAGAGATTGAAGACTCTGTAGGAGTGTGAATCCTTTCCATATCCAAGCATAAAACCCTCATGTGCTTTTGGTGCAAATTTTGAGGTGTGATGTGGGTCCTTGATCCAGCACCTTGCGCCAAATACTCTGAAGTAACTGACATTTGGCTTCTTGCCAGTAAGGAGCTCATAAGATGTCTTGTTCAGTAGCTTGTGAAGATAATCACAATTGATTGTATGGCATGCAGTATCAATGGCTTCGGGCCAGAGTTTTCTTGGGGTCTTGTATTCATCTAGCATCGTTCTGGCCATCTCAATTAGTGTTTTGTTCTTGCGTTCGACAACGCCATTCTGCTGTGGCGTGTACGGGGCTGAGAATTCATGTGTGATGCCCAAGGTATCAAGATATGTATCAAGGCCAGTGTTCTTGAATTCAGTGTCATTGTCACTTCTGATGTGCTTTATCTTGGCACCAAAATTGTTCATAGCTCGATTGGCGAAGCGTCTGAAGACATCCTGCACTTCAGTCTTGTAAAGGATTATGTGCACCCAAGTATATCTAGAATAATCATCAACAATAATGAAGCCATAGAGGCAAGCAGTAGTAGTTAGAGTTGAGTAATGAGTGGGACCGAAAAGATCCATGTGAAGCAGTTCGAAGGGTCGAGTAGTGGTCATGATTGTCTTCGAGGGATGTTTGGCCCTCGTCATCTTCCCTGCTTCACAGGCACCGCATAAGTGGTCTTTCTTGAACTTGACGCCCTCGATGCCTATGGCATGCTTTTTCTTCGCAAGGGTGTGGAGGTTCCTCATGCCAGCATGTCCAAGCCTCCGATGCTAGAGCCAACATTCTGAAGCCTTTGCTAGAAGACATATTGCAAGCTGTGGCCGTGCTGAGAAATCTACCACGTACAAATCATCTTTTCGATACCCTTCAAACACTAGAGACTTGTCAGATTCCATTAGTACAAGGAAACGATATTTTCCAAGCATTGAGACAGACATTAAGTTGAAGCCAAGGGATTGAACAAGCATGACTTTATCCATGTGTTGATCCCTTGAGATTGCAACTCTACCTAGACCCAATACCTTACTTTTACCAGTGTCAGCAAATATGATGTGGCTCTTGTCGGATGGACGTAAGGTTGAGTCCATAAGAAGACTTCTTTTGCCAGTCATGTGATTTGTACACCCACTGTCAATAATCCATTCTGAAGACGCTGGTGTCGTACCCTACAATGCAGTTAGGGGATAGGCTTCACCAAGAGCATTGTGAAGCAAAAACATTTGACGAACCAGTGGGTTATGAAAGCTTAGATCCAAGTTAGGACTAATAGGGAGAGTAGCAAGCGATTCAGGTACGAAGTACATAGTAAGACCATTTGGGCATTTGATCTTGCGCCCTACAAGATGTTTAAGGTCCCCAGCAATAGCGTCAGACGATTTTGGTTTTCTGCTGGAGACCTTTCCCTGCAAAAGAGAGTTAAGCCTTCTTAACCACCCACATCTTCAAGGGTGGCTTAGAAGCAATAAGTCTAAGTGCAGCATCTGAGAATTTTGGCTTTGAAGCCTTAGCAAACAGTCTTGCACGCGGACAATAGTACTCATAAGAATAAGCAGAATAGTTCTTGGTCTTATGAACATGGCGGTTTGATGAACCGCTCTCATATTCATATGCCTGAATATGGTTTCCCTGCAAAACATTTGAGTTAGTGCGACTCAGGTGAGTCCTCTGTTTGTATGAAGCCTTTGGTCTGAGGTTTGTCTTCTTCAAGTGAGGTGTCATGAAGACATTCACAGGAAGATTTTCCAGACACCTTTTCGTAACCCAGATCTTCTTCATAGGCGGTCCATTCCTGCAGTTAGTACCAATGTACCTGGCAAACACTTCACCATTCTGATTCTTAAACAGTATATAGTTTGCATCAAAGGATTCATCAATGATAATGAGGTTAGCACAAGTGAAGCCAGTTAGATTGGATGGATCTGCTGAAGGTTCCTTTGCAGCAACCCACATGGTTTTGGGATACTGCTCAGGTTTCCAGTAAGAGCCATCTGCATTCATTTTCCTTACGAACCCAACACCCTCTTTCCTAGGGTTTCGGTTCAGAATCTGCTTTTTGAGGACATCACATAGTGTCTGATGCCCTTGAAGACTTTTGTACATCCTGTTTCAAGCAATGTCTTCAACCTAGCATTCTCATTAGCAATAGCGGTGGTATCCTCAGCAGAGGGGTTAGCTACCACATCAACAGTTGAAGATATTGCACCAGTAGTAGCAGTAGAACATTCAGCAACAGAAGTAGCATTATCACGCTCAATGCATTTAAGACATGGTGGTTCAAATCCTTCCTGAGCGGGACTGATCTGTTTGGTGCGAAGTGACTCGTTTTCCGTTTGAAGATCTTCATGAACCGCTCTCAATTTCTCAAGATCCTGCTTCCTTTGAAGATAATCATAGGAAAGCTTTTCATGAGTTGTTGAGAGAGTTTCATGACGACTTTGAAGTTCCTGATACTTAATGTGGAGATTTTTTATGTCTTCAATTAAGGATTCAGATCGAGTCATTTCAGCACCTAACAGATCATCGCTTCTGTCTAACAGTTTTTGAATATGTTCCATAGCTTTCTGTTGTTCACTTGCAATTTTAGCAAGTGTTTTGTAGCTAGGTTTTGAACCACATTCAGAGTCATCGTCACTAGATGTTTGATAGTGAGTAGTGCGTGTGTTTACCTTGGCACCACGTGCCATGAAGCAGTAGGTAGAAGCGGAGTAGTCCTTGTCATTTGCATCGGTGTCGGTGATGAAGTCATTGTCTTCAGTGTTGAAGATGGACTTGGCAACGTATGTTGTAGCCAGACTTGCGACGCCTGAGTCGAATTCCTCCTCAGACTCCACCTCCGCCTCCTCAGAAGCAGACTCCTCCTCTGAATCCATTTCCTTGCCAACAAACGCACGTTCCTTGCCAGATGAGCTCTTCTTGTGTGATGAAGACTTTGAGGAAGACTTGGAAGAAGACTTTGAGTATTTCTTCTTCTTTTTCTTGTCGTCAGAGTCATATTCCTTGCTCTTTTTCTTCTTTTTGTTCTCATTGTCCCACTGTGGACACTTAGAGATGAAGTGGCCAAGTTTCTTGCACTTGTGACATGTTTTCCTCTTGTAGTCATGAGCAGGAGCTTCATCATTCCTTGAACTTGATCGGGAAGACTTTTTGAAGCCTTTCTTCTTGGTGAATTTTTGGAACTTCTTGACAAGCATAGCAAGTTCCCTTCCAATGTCTTCAGGATCATCAGAACTACTGTCAGATTCTTCTTCAAATGAGGAGACAGCTTTTGCCTTCAAGGCATGAGTTCGCCCATAGTTTGGACTGTAGATATCTCTTTTCTCCGAAAGCTGAAACTCATGTGTGTTGAGCCTCTCAAGTATGTCAGACGGATCGAGTGTCTTGAAATCAGGACGTTCTTGAATCATCAGGTCCAGGATGTCAAACGAACTATCAAGTGATCTCAGCAGCGTCTTGACGACTTCGTGTTTGGTAATCTCAGTGGCGCCGAGGGCTTGAAGCTCATTTGTGATGTCAGTGAGTCGGTCAAATGTGTGCTGGACATTCTCATTGTCATTTCGCTTGAAGCGATTGAAGAGGTTGCGAAGGACACTGATTCTCTGATCTCTCTGGGTTGAGATGCCTTCATTGACCTTGGAGAGCCAGTCCCAGACCAGCTTGGATGTCTTCAAAGCACTCACACGGCCATACTGTCCTTTGGTCAGATGACCACAGATGATATTCTTGGCAGTAGAGTCCAGTTGAACGAATTTCTTGACATCAGCAGCAGTGACACCTTCTCCAGCCTTGGGAACATCATTCTCGACGACATACCATAGGTCGATGTCAATGGCTTCAAGATGCATGCGCATCTTATTCTTCCAGTAGGGATATTCAGTTCCATCGAAGACGGGGCACGCAGCGGAGACTTTAATTATCCCTGCAGTCGACATAGCTAAAACTCCAGGTGGTTAAACCGAATCACACAGAACAAGGGAGCACCTTGCTCTGATACCAATTGAAAGTGCATTATATCGACTAGAGGGGGGTGAATAGGCGATTTTTATGGAAGTCTTCAGAACATGGGAGTTTTGAAGACAAACGATAAAAATTGAACCTATTACCATGCAGCGGAAGGTAGACTACACTAGGCAAACCATAGTCAAGTATTCAATGAAGTGAAAGCACAAAGACTAATAGCAGCTAGGTAGTAAGGATCGGGTAGGAAGATATTGTGAAGTCAAACAGAACACGCAATCACTCAGTGAAGACAAATGATAAAGCAAACATACAATGACTTCACAAGGAGTAACAGTAAGTAACGTGAAGTGAAGATGAAACCAGTGACTCGTTGAAGACAAAGATTTGTTGAACCGGTTTCAGTTGCTGTGACAACTGTACGTCTGGTTGGAGCGGCTAGGTATTTAAACCTTAGGACACACAGTCCCAGACATCCAGTCCTAAACACGCAGCTCAGGACACCCAGTCCTCACCGTATTCTCCTTGAGCTAAGGTCACATAGACCTCGCCCAATCACTCTGGTAAGTCTTCAAGGTAGACTCCCAAACCTTCACAGACTTCGTTCACTGGCAATCCACAATGTCTCTTGGAAGCTCAGAACGCGATGCCTAACCGGCTGGAGGATGCACAGTCCTCAAGTGTAATAAGTCTTCAGATCACACAGACAAGAAGACTTAAGTGATGCCCAATTCTCTCTGGCTCTGGTGGTTAGGGCTTTTATCTCGCAAGGAATTCTCTCTCAAAGGCTTCGAGGTGGGTTGCTCTCAAACAACAAAAGCCATACTCTCAATCTGAGCAGCCAACCGTTTATGGTTGTAGGGGATGGGCTATTTATAGCCACTTGGCAACCCGACCTGATTTGTCCGAAATGACCATGGGTCACTAAGGAACTGACACGTGTTCCAACGGTCAGATTTCAAACTCACACGGCAACTTTACTTGGGCTACAAGCAAAGCTGACTTGTCCGACTCTGGACAAGATTCGCTCTCATAGTCTTCACTCGAAGACATTGGTTTTTGGTTTAGGCATCACTTCAGTCATTTTGACTGGTTCTCTTGGACCCCACTTATCAGTATGGTGGTTCCTATGACTCAACACAAAAGAAAAAGACCTACGAAAGATCTAAGTCTTCGAGCTCCATAGGCTTCATATCGTGTCTTCTCTTGTCATAGTCTTCAATGTGAATATCTTCATATACCACCTTTGACTTCAATGTCTTCATACATTTTTAGGGGTCATCTCTTATAGTAAAACCAAATCATGAGGGACTTCTACCTGTGTTATCCTGCAATTCTCACAAACACATTAGTCCCTCAACTAGGTTTGTCGTCAATACTCCAAAACCAACTAGGGGTGGCACTAGATGCACTTACACGGAGACACACCTCCACACGCCCTCCGACAATACTAGAAGCACCACCGAAACAGAGGCTAGGCGGGGAGGCCCTTATTCCTCTTAAGAAAGTCGCCGCCTCGTCTGTCTGAGCATGACACAAATCCTAACAAAACTAAAAAAACATATAAAGATGAAGGCCTCCCGCTGGCAAAGGGTCGAGATCCACCGCGCCTCCATGGTCCTAGGACCATAGGGGATGAGGCGGACCGGCTGCAACGCCAGCGAGAGGCAAGCAAAAACCTAGCTAATCGCTTGGACCGTGGGAGTGAAGGGGTACGTCTCGATGCCTTTGCTCGTTGGATATGTTCATTACTATCTCGTTTCGAAATAGAAATGCATAATACGCGAACCAACTTACGGTTAGATGATTAGGAGGACAGTGATATTCTCGGACCATCAAAGTTCAAATCCTAAACTTTGACATCAGTGTTCGCATTTTCCTAAACACCAGTGACATAAGTGCATAGAATTTATTCCAATCCTTCCGACAATGTGTTTCATAGGGATAAGTGTGATGCATTTGTCTAGATTACAAGATTTCAAATTCAATTTCATAAACAACTCCAAGAAAAAAGACAAAAATCATTGTTTGTGAATAGTAGCTAAACCAAATTAAATTGTAAATTCTGACTATTTCACTGTCACCAAATGGATTTTTTTTGTTTATGCGCAATGTTTAGTGTTTTGATTTACTTATAGCGTGGCGGGTATGTTTATTTCTATATAATTTGACTATTTTTCCAAATTTCATAACACTCCTATATGTGATAAGAGAGGAAAATATCAAGTGCTCCGGCCCATGAGGTGATATGCTGCTCCCGCACCTCTTGGTGCATCAAATGTGCATGGAGGGGGATCAACTGACCGATCCATTTCAGTATGCCCCCTTGAAACATTTGCATCCTCTCCCCCCCTCGAAAACATGCCTTTGCAATTTACTCTTACTCTACATCTATATAGTAGCAAATGTTACCAGTAGTCAGTAGTATGGTCCCACACCTATATAATCTCCCTAGTATCCATCGGGCATGGAATGTACATCATAACATTATCATCATTACACAATATTAATTAGTGGCGTGTCTATGTGAAGACTAAGGACAGATTCATCGAACATGGCTTTTTGATACATGGTTTTCAGGGGCATAAAAATTATACCATGAATAAGCATGTTGACATCAGTAGGTGGCATAATTAACTAATGAAAAAGAATAAGATTGGATAGACCATCAATACAACTTGGAATAGGAGGACTATGAACCAAGGGCCTATAACAAAAAAATACTCATTTGTTAGCAGCTAAGGGTGGGGGGAGATCACAAATACCATACAATGTGGTTGATGGACGTCTGATTGATGTAACCCATTCTATGGTCGACAATCTTACTGGTAAAAGGACGTGGATGTCGCCTAAAGGGGAGGTGAATAGTGAAGGAAATATGCCCTAGAGGCAATAATAAAGTTATTATTTATTTCCTTATATCATGATAAATGTTTATTATTCATGCTAGAATTGTATTAACCGGAAACATAATACATGTGTGAATACATAGACAAACAGAGTGTCACTAGTATGCCTCTACTTGACTAGCTCGTTGATCAAAGATGGTTATGTTTCCTAACCATAGACATGAGTTGTCATTTGATTAACGGGATCACATCACTAGGAGAATGATGTGACTGACTTGACCCATTCCATTAGCTTAGCACTTGATCGTTTAGTCTGTTGCTATTGCTTTCTTCATGACTTATACATGTTCCTATGACTATGAGATTATGCAACTCCCGTTTATCGGAGGAACACTTTGTGTGCTACCAAACGTCACAACGTAACTGGGTGATTATAAAGGTGCTCTACAGGTGTCTCCGAAGGTACTTGTTGGGTTGGCGTATTTCGAGATTAGGATTTGTCACTCCGATTGTCGGAGAGGTATCTCTGGGCCCACTCGATAATGCACACCACTTAAAGCCTGGCAAGCATTGCAACTAATGAGTTAGTTGCGGAATGATGTATTACGGAATGAGTAAAGAGACTTGCCGGTAACGAGATTGAACTAGGTATTGAAATACCGACGATCGAATCTCGAGAAAGTAACATACCGGTGACAAAGGGAACAACGTATGTTGTTATGCGGTTTGACCGATAAAGATCTTCATAGAATATGTAGGAGCCAATATGAGCATCCAGGTTCCGCTATTGGTTATTGACCAGAGACGTGTCTCGGTCATGTCTATATAGTTCTCGAACCCGTAGGGTCCGCACGCTTAAAGTTCGATGACGGTTATATTATGAGTTTATGTGTTTTGATGTACCGAAGGAGTTCGGAGTCCCGGATGAGATTAGGGACATTACGAGGAGTCTCGAAATGGTCGAGACGTAAAAATCGATATATTGGATGACTATATTCGAACATCGGAAAGGTTCCGAGTGATTCGGGTATTTTTGGGAGTACCGGGGAGTTACGGGAATTCGTATTGGGCCTTAATGGGCCATACGGGAAAGGAGAGAAAGGCCTCAAAGGGTGGCCGCACCCCTCCCCATGGGCTGGTCCAAATTGGACTAGGGAGGGGGGCGCCCCCTTCCTTCCTTCTCCTTTTCCCTTCCCTTTCCTTCCCTCCTACTCCTACTACTTGGAAGGGCTCCTAGTTCTACTAGGAAAGGGGGAATCCTACTTCCGGTGGGAGTAGGACTCCCCTAGGGCGCGCCATAGAGAGGGCCGGCCGCTCCCCTCCTCCACTCCTTTATATACGTGGCCAGGGGGCACCTCATAGACACAACAATTGATCCCTTGGATCTCTTAGCCGTGTGCGGTGCCCCCCTCTGAAAGGATCGATATGGTTGACTAGAGGGGGGGGTGAATAGGCAACTACCAATTTTTAGCTTTTCTTTACCAAAGTAAACTTTGCATCAAAGTAGGTTGTCTAGATGTGCAACTAGGTGAGCAACCTATATGATGCAATAACAATAAGCATACAAGCAAGCAAGGGTAGAAACACTAAAGAGCTTGCACAAGTAAAGGTAAGAGATAACCAAGAGTGGATCCGGTGAAGACAAGGATGTGTTACCGAAGTTCCTTCCTTTTGAGGGGAAGTACGTCTCCGTTGGAGCGGTGTGGAGGCACAATGCTCCCCAAGAAGCCACTAGGGCCACCGTATTCTCCTCACGCCCTCACACAATGCGAGATGTCGTGATTCCACTATTGGTTCCCTTGAAGGCGGCGACTGAAACTTTACAAACAAGGTTGGGGCAATCTCCACAACTTAATCGGAGGCTCCCAACAAGACCATGAAGCTTCACCATAATGGAATATGGCTCCGAGGTGACCTCAACCATCTAGGATGCTCAAACACCCAAGAGTAACAAGATCCGCTTGGGATGAGTAGGGGAATCAAAAATCCCTTGGTGGAAGTGTAGATCGGAGCCTTCTCAACCACTCCCGAGCAAATCAACAAGTTTGATTGGCTAGAGAGATAGATCGGGCGAAAGTGAAGCTTGGAGTATTTAATGGAGCTTGAGCAATAAATGGAGCTTGGGGGAGAGAAGAGGTAGGTGAGAAGGAAGAAGGGGACTCCCTTTTATAGTGGGGGCAACAATCCCGTTTCCCCCCACCAACCAGCCCCGCACAGGGCGGTACTACTGCTGAGAGGGGGGCGGTACTACCGCCAGGACAACGGTACTGCCGCGCCAGCCAGCAGTACTGCCGCGCTAGGGAGACAAGTAGGGAACAGACCCAAATGCGGTACTACCGCGGTGGTTGGGCGGTACTACCGCTCCTGGAACGGTACTACCGCCACTACAACCGTGACTAGTGCCGCAAAACCCGACACGAGAAAAAAAACCTCTCGAATCGAGGCGGTAGGAACCAGACTGCCCAGCGGTACTATGGCAGTGGGGTCAAGGGCGGTAGTACCGCTGTGGAGCGGTACTGCCGCTTGTGACCCTTCGGCCGTAGTACCGCAGGCAGTGTGGTACTACCGCTGGGGCGCAAGAGAGAGAGAGAAGTAATATCTCAAAGAAGCTGAGGACAAGGCGGAGGTACCAGACCCCCAGCGGTACTACTGTTGTGGAGCCACGGGCGGTACTACCGCTGCGGAGCGGTACTGCCGCTTGTGGCTTCTCAGCGGTACTACCGCTGGGTGCGCGGTACTACCGCTTTGACCCAGACAGGACAAGGAAGAGAGAGGAGAGATCTCTTCAATGGAAAGGAAATGCTCGGAGGGTGAGAAGCTGATGTGTACGTGATGATTCCACCCATGCAAAACCCCAGCGGACCCCCTCTTGATAGTACGGTTCCCTCTACGCAACTAGTCCACCGAGAAAGAAATGAAAGAGCTACACCGTCTTGAAATACACTCTGAGGGGAAGAAGGCGTCTTGTACCAGGGGAGAATCTGTGAATAATTCAAAGCACAAGATTAGTCCGCAAACATGTTGTCATCAATCACCAAAACTACCTTGAGAGAGATATGCCATAACAATCTCCCCCTTTTTGGTGGATTGATGACAACTAGGGATTTGCGCAAGGAAAAGAAATGAAACAAAGAAAACTAAGAACTACAAAATATAGACGGGCTCCCCCAGAATGTGTGCACCTAGAGAAGGCACGACACACACATTCGGATCAACACTCCCCCTATATTTTATAGTCCAACAATACTACGCACAAGATATATGAGAGAAGTGAATAAACAGGACAAGCATGCATCTCACAATAAACTACAGTACTCTGAAATGACATAAGTAATAAGGTAGCGATAGGGAGCATATGTCTCACACCATATGACTAGAACTTAGTGTAGGATCGAAAGTATGTCTAGAGGGGGGGTGATTAGACTACTTGACCAAATACAAACTTAACCTTTTCCCAATTTTAGTTCTTGGCAGATTTTAGCTAATTTAGGACAAGTCAAGCAATCATCACATGATTCAAGCAAGCATGCAAAGAGTATATAGGCAGTGGAAAGTAAAGCATGCAACTTGCAAGAATGTAAAGGGAAGGGTTTGGAGAATTCAAACGCAATTGGAGACATGGATGTTTTTCCCGTGGTTCGGATAGGTGGTGCTATCCTACATCCACGTTGATGGAGACTTCAACCCACGAAGGGTAACGGTTGCGCGAGTCCACACAGGGCTCCACCCAAGGGTAACGGTTGCGCGAGTCCACACAGGGCTCCACCCACAAAGGGTCCACGAAGAAGCAACCACCCACAAAGGGTCCACGAAGAAGCAACCTTGTCTATCCCACCATGGCCATCGCCCACACAGGACTTGCCTCACTAGCGGTAGATCTTCACGATGTAGGCGATCTCCTTGCCCTTACAAATCCTTGGTTCAACTCCACAATCTTGTCGGAGGCTCCCAAGTGACACCTAGCCAATCTAGGAGACACCACTCTCCAAGAAGTAACAAATGGTGTGTAGGTAATGAACTCCTTGCTCTTGTGCTTCAAATGATAGTCTCCCCAACACTCAACTCTCTCTCATAGGATTTGGATTTAGTGGAAAGAAGATTTGAGTGGAAAGCAACTTGGGAAGGCTAGAGATCAAGATTCATTTGGTAGGAATGGAATATCTTGGTCTCAACACATGAGTAGGTGGTTCTCTCTCAGAACATATGAGTTGGAATGGTGTGTGTGTTCTGATGGCTCTCTCTTCGAATGAAGAGGAGGTGGAGGGGTATATATAGCCTCCACACAAAATCCAACCGTTACACACAGTTTTCCAATCTCGGTGGGACCGAATCAACAAACTCGGTCGGACCGAAAATGTAAACCTAGTGACTGTTAGAGATTTTCGGTGGGACTGGCATGCAACTCGGTAGGACCGATATGGTTAGGGTTTGGGCATAACGTAATCTCGGTGAGACCGATTACACAAACTCGGTGAGACTGAATTTGGTAATTAGCTAACCAGAGAGTTGGTCAGGCAAACTCGATGGGACCGATTTGCTCTTTCGGTGAGACCGAGTGGAACTCGGTGAGACCGAAAAGTTACAAAAGGGAAACACTGAGTTTACATTGCAATCTCGGTGGGACCGATTCGCTCTTTCAGTGAGACCGAAAAGTTACGAAAGGGAAACCGAGAGTTTGCAATCCCATCTCGATGAGACCGAGATCCTTACCGGTAGAACCGAATTGCTAGGGTTTGGCAGTGGCTGATGACAAGTGAAACTCGGTGGCGCCGGATAGGAAGAATCGGTAGGACCGAGTTTGGCTTAGGGTTTAGGTCATATGTGGATATGGGAAAGTAGTTGAGGGTTTTGGAGCATATCACTAAGCACATGAAGCAAGAGGCTCATTAAGCAACACCTCATCCCTCCTTGATAGTATTGGCTTTTCCTATGGACTCAATGTGATCTTGGATCACTGAAATATAAAATGAAGAGTCTTGAGCTTTTGAGCTTGAGCCAATCCTTTGTCCTTAGCATTTTGAGGGTTCCACTTTCACATCCATGCCATGCCAATCATTGAGCTTTCCTGAAATAATCATCTTGGAATAGCATTAGCTCAATGAGCTATATGTTGTTATGAATTACCAAAACCACCTAGGGATAGTTGCACTTTCAATCTCCCCCTTTTTGGTAATTGATGACAACATATAGATCAAAGCTTCAACAAATGATAATAAGCATGAAATATATCATCGCTTTGAGAAGTATGTGATAAGTAAGAGCTCCCCCTAAATTTGTGCATATTTAAAATTTGCTTTGGACTGCAAATGCACAAGGAGTTAGAGTCATGGGTTACTCTTCCATGTCACATACATCTTGGTGGAGCGCTTAAAATGATAAGAATGAAATACATGCACTCATCACCAAGATAGTGAATGGTCACATAAGATAGATAAGATAATAGCATTAAGCAAGCATTAAGTGTAGCTTATGATCAAACACATGATCATCAATGTCTCACAAGCATAGTATCTCAAGCACTCAAAAGCAAACAAGTTTGAAAAACCACCAAATAAAGCAAGAGAGAAAAGCAACACTCTCTCTCTCGAAGCCTATGATCTATACATCTTCTCCCCCTTTGGCAACAAGTTACCAAAAAGTTCCTAGAAAATGCATAGCACTAGATCGACGCTCAGGCTTGATCTGCTGGTGGTGGTGGAGTCCGGATCACTCCAAGGACGAAGGCTTCGGTAGATGCTGAAGTAGACGCTGGAGTTGGAGCTGAAGTAGATGCTGGAGCTGGTGGAACTGAGGCTGTGGCTGGTGCTGAGGTGGCGGCTCTGGTGTCAGCAACTGGCACGACAGATGACCTCGGGCCTCGTGGCACTCTGGCAAAGGCATGAGTGGTAGTCCTGCCTCTCCTCTCCTGCATGTCCTCCTGGAGCTGCTCCACTGCAGACTGAACTTCCGTTACTTTGACATCCAAGTCATAGAACTTCTGTTCCATGATTCTCTCTAGGCTCTGCTGATTTTGAGTGAGGGTGGCCAGACTTTGCTCAATCCTCAGCATGGATGCAATCAAGTAACCAAGCTGCTCTTGTTTGGTCTTCAAGAAGTATTCAGATGCCTCCTCTTGAGTTGGCATCTTGGCAGCTTTCTCCTTCCTCGCCTTCTCCTTCTTTGCGTAAGCTTGTGCAGTCGATGGCTCATTCTCAGTCATGACAACTTGATTGTCCTCAAAATCTGGACGGATGGGCAAATGTTCCTTGTCCAATAAATATATGCCCGTGCCCATCTTGGAGTTGATGAGCTCCTGAATTTGAGGGGCATATCCGCAACTCCTCTTCTGATCTGCTGCAGTCCTCTTGATTGTTTCCACTATGAGGCTCATCACCTTGAACTTCTGAGGCACATCAAACACATGTAGCAAGTTGATAGCATGGCCTCTGATCATCTTGTGATCTCCAGACTTGGGCAGTAAGGTGTGCCTTAGTATCCAATTGATCGTAGGCAGACCTGACAAAAGATAATGCACTGAGCCAAACTTGAAAGTATCAAGTGCTTCATTTGGGATTTCCTTGTACATATTTGACATTGAGTTGTGGTCCATCTTCTTCTTGGCATATATGTCCATGTCGTCATCATGCTCCTCTGGGGCATTAATCAACTTTGCCCATTCCTCAATAGTGGATTGGTACCTCGTACCCTTAGACATCCATGTGATCCTCCCATCTGGATAAAAATGTGCCGTGGAGTAGAACTGCATTATAAGCTCCTCATTCCACTTTGTGAGCTTCTGCCCAACAAAGTCAGCTACTCCACAAGCTATGAAGCTGTCTTGCACTCCAGGATAGTGCTCTTTGTTGTCCTTGATATATTGCCAATCAACCCATCACATATCACAGACAATGGGCTTCTTATCTAGCAGCACTGTCTCATAAAAATCCTGCTGCTCCTTGGTGTGAAATCTGTAGTCCACGGCAGTCCTTCTCCTTGAAGCATACGAGTCTGCTTCTCTCCACTTCCTCAGCCCTGAATCTCTCCTGAGCTTCATATCCTCAGCCACAGGATGAGCATCGTTATGGTCTGGGATCTTGGGCTTTAGCTTTCTCAGGACATTCTCTTCCTCTTCTTCTGCAACAGTCTTAGGCACTGGGGCCTTGTTCTTCTCAGCTGCAGGAATGCTCCTTGTATTCCTCTTTGGTTTTGGCTTGGAGGCAGCTTTGGGCTTAGATGCAGTAGCCCCTGACCTTATGGCATCACCCATCATCTTGGGTGCCTTGGGTGCTGGTGCAGCTACCTCTTCTTCCTCTTCCTCTTCCATGATGGAAGCTTTTCCTAGCACTCTGGCTACGGTCTTCTTGACCCTTTCCTTCCTCTTCTTGCCTTCTGCAGCAACTGGCTCTTGGGGAGTGGGCTTCTCAGTTGAGGCTCTTGCCTTTGACATGGCCTGCCTGCCTGCTGGCCTTTTGATTTTCAGCCCTGGCTTTGTGCCTTGAGCTGGCTCAACTCTCTTGGAAGTGGCCTCTTCCTCTGCCACATAGTCCTCATCTTCGGAATCTGAAGTCCTCTTCTTCCTCTGTCTCGTGGCTGCCTTGGGAAAGTTGCTAGGGGTGCTCCTGCTGCCCTCATCTGAAGAACTTGAGGGACTAGTGCCCTTACTCATGTGCACCTGCTGCTCTGACATGTTTTGGCTATCACTTTGATCAGACATGCTGCAAACTGACTGCTGACCCTGTGAACAGATTATAGATGAGGTAGAAAGGATGAGCATCACAAAATGCAGAGATTTTTGCAAAAGAATGATCCAAAAACTTAGTTTTAGTTTCCCACTGAAATCATCTCGGATCTACCGATTTTCAAACTCGGTGATACCGAAGCAGTTTTGGAACCTAAACTAGTGAACTCGGTAGGACCGAGTCACAGTTCGGTGGCACCGAGACTGCTAGGGTTTCACAGAGTTCCAAAATTGGTCACACCGATAAGTAATTCTCGGTCAGACCGAGTCTCACTTGTGCAATGGCATAAGCCAAATCGGTGGGACCGAGTTTTTCAACTCGGTGGGTCCGAGATGGTTTCGGCGGAGACCTAAACCTAGAATTTTCGAATCAACCCTAATCTATGAGCGTTTTGACTAGATAGGAGTGTTTCAATCGTGGCAAGAATCATGAAGATCACAATGTGCTAGGAATCAGATTGTAGAATAGCACAAAGATCAAGTCCATACCCTAGTTCGGCGGGGACTTGCTACGGCGGCAACGGCGGGGCAGAATTCCCGTTGACGGCGACAGAGACTAGCGACTGGAGGCGGCTGGCGGCGAGAAGACGATCCGGAGACCACGAGGGCAGAGCAGGCTATCGCGCGGGCGAAGGGGTTCGGAGAAATTTCCAAAATTTTGCCCTTGACTATATATAGCCCGCCCCTGTTGGTGTGACCGAGTGGAACAACTCGGTGGCACCAAGATTCATAATTGCAAGCAGTTACTGAAACTCGGTGTGACCGAAAGGTTCAAATTGGTTGCACCGAGATCGAAAACCTAGATCAACTTAATGATCTCGGTAGGACCGAAAGTGGAGTATCGGTCAGACCGAGAATCATAAAGAGGTTTTGGAAGTTTAAGTCTATGACGAATCGGGGACTCCGAGCGCTCCTCACACAGAGTGGTTCGAATCTGACTTGATCAAATTTTGTGATGCAACATGAATAGAGTTTGAGACGAGAAAAGCATAGATAGCTAGAGGAGGTTCTTAGGCATTCTTGTCCATCCACTTGGCAAAAAGAAATAAAGCCGAACAATCAAAACAACAAGTGGATGTCCTCGAATGAGTAAAATATGCATCCAGCATGCTCACACAATAAGATGGCAAATGAAATATGTGACAAGGCATGCACAACCAATTCTAGCATCTATCAAGCAATTTGCGATACCTAGGTCATCTATATATGAGTATATTGACTTAGGAGTCAAGTGAGAACACTTGATCATAGGTCATACTCATCGTTTAAGCTCAAGTGGGGTTACCACTTTTACATAAAGCATTGTTGTGTTCACATCTTTAGAGTTGCTTTAGCTCAAGTCTTAGAGTAAAGCTCCCCCTAGATGTGATATCCCCCCTAAGAGGGATGAACTAACCTTGGGTTTTGTCGATGATGACTTCATGTAGATATTGAAGATGTGGATGCTCAATGTTGATGTAGATCTCTTGGAGCTATCCATTTGAGTGAATTGCACTTTCAATACCTACATGGGTTAGTCCCACAAGGAACAAACAAGGATATCCATAGACATAGAGTGATGCACACACAAGATGATGTCCATGAAAACTTTTGGGTTACCTTGTACCTTGTCTTACCAACAAGAGGGTTTGTGACTCCTTGAACTAGTGCAAGATGTGGAAGTTGATTACACTTGTTCTTGACAAAATGATAAGAGTGAAGTATGTTGGCGGAGTCACCCTCGAGAACTCTCTAGTTCTTCTTCTTTGGGATCCACACCATCTTGATGGGAATCCTTGGAGTTGTAGTCGTACTTGATGAAGTGGAACTTGAAGTAGTATTGGGAATCCACTTGACTAAGGTCTTTGGAGTTTCTTCAAATGCATCAATTTCCTCTTGAAGCTTGTCCTTGCCTTTTTGCTTGTAGTCTTGTGGTGGAAGATCATCTTGAGCTTGTGTCCCCTTGAAAGAAGTATCATACTTATCTTGTTGAGGAATAAACTTTGTCTTGGGGTATTGATCTTCTTCCCACTCAACTCCATTGGCATTGAACTTTCGTTCAAAACCAACACCTTGATTCTTCCGGTGCATTCCTTGCTTGCGCACAATTTCCTCGAATTGCTTACTCCCGGCAAGGCTTTTGTACACTCCTTTCTCTATAATTCCCTTCAATAAACTATTTTCTTGCTCAAGTGTAACTTGGCTAAGAGAATTATTAGTGGAATCAAGAGAACTACTAGAAGCAACAATATTGGATTTAACATGATCATTGTCACTGCTAGAGGAAGAATCTTTCTTGTTACTAGACTTGACTTGAGGCATGTAAGTGGATAAGAGTAAACGCTTGGCAATGTAAGAAGAACTTTTCTTGCGGAGATCATCATTGATTGCTTTTAAGAACTCATGCTCTTGCTCAAGATTGAGCTTCTCAAAGCGTAATTTCTCATGAGCTCTTAAAAGTTCTCGATGATCTTCGAAGATGGTTTCATGAGCTAACTTAAGAGTGTTTAGTTCTTTAGTTAGGGCCTCAATCTTCTCCTTACCATTGTCATTCATTTTATCTTGATTAGCATGTTTAATTGACATTTCATCATAGTATTCATCACTAGAGTTGTCAATAAGCAAATCATCACCTAACAAGTCATCTTCATCACTATTGAAATCAACATACTCGGGGTGTGTTACCTTAGGACCTTTGGCCATGAAGCATCTTCCAATTCCTTCATTTGGTGAGTCAAATATGTCGTAGGAGTTGGTTGACACAAGTGCTAGACCGGCAACACCTTCATCTTGAGTGTCTTCGGAGTCGGAGTGATAACTTCTTTCGGAGTGGCTGTCGGAGTCGGAGCCGGATACCCATTCACCAACATGAGCTTGATGTCTTCGTCTTGTATAGCTCCTTGATGATTTTTCCTTCCTTTCCGAATCCTTGCTTCTCCGTGAGTATCTTCGTTCATAACGATCATCTCTACTCCTTCTCTCTCTTGGTGGTGATCCTTTGCTTCTTCTTTTTGGAGAATCTTCTCTTCTCTTGTAGGGAGCCGTACACTCATTGGAATAGTGTCCGGGTCTTCCACAATTGTAGAAGTTTCGCTCTCGACTAGAAGATCTTTTGTCATTGTAGGACCTTGACTTGAAGCTTCTATCTTTGCTTCTACTCTTGTAGAACTTGTTGAAGTTCTTCACCATTAAGCTCAATTCTTCATTGAAGTCTTGTTTCTCACTTGATGATGTAGGGGATTCACATGAGGCTTTATAGGCACCACTTGATTTGTTGTGAAGTTCCTCTTTATCCTTAAGTGACATCTCATGAGCAACAATTCTTCCAATCACCTCCATTGGCTTGAGATCTTTGTAATTGGGCATCATTTGGATCAATGTGCACACGGTATCATATTTTCCATCCAAGGCTCTTAGAATCTTCTTGATGATGAATCTATCGGTCATCTCTTAACTTCCTAAGCCGTCAATCTCATTTGTGATGAGAGCAAGCCTAGAGTACATTTCAGCGACACCTTCACCATCCTTCATCTTGAACTTGTCAAGTTGGCTTTGAAGCACATCCAACTTGGATTCCTTGACGGAGTCGGTACCTTCGTGCATATCAATCAAAGTGTCCCAAATTTCCTTTGCATTCTCAAGACGGCTGATTTTGTTGAATTCTTCGGGGCACAATACATTGAAGAGAATATCACAAGCTTGAGCATTGTACTGCAACATCTTCAACTCATCTGCGGTAGCTTCACGGTTTGGTTCTCTCCCATCAAAGAAGTCACCTTGCAAACCAACACACACAATAGCCCAAACGGCGGGGTTATGTCCAAGAATATGCATTTTCATTTTATGCTTCCAACTAGCAAAATTAGTACCATCAAAGTAAGGACCTCTACGATGATAATTTCCCTCGCTAGATGCCATACTCTCCTAGGTTGTGAAACCAAGGCTGTGACCACCAAAAGCTATGGAGATCAAAGCAAATGGAGACCAAAGCTTTGATACCACTTGTAGGATCGAAAGTATGTCTAGAGGGGGGTGATTAGACTACTTGACCAAATAAAACTTAACCTTTTCCCAATTTTAGTTCTTGGCAGATTTTAGCTAATTTAGGACAAGTCAAGCAATCATCACATGATTCAAGAAAGCATGCAAAGAGTATATAGGCAGCGGAAAGTAAAGCATGCAACTTGCAAGAATGTAAAGGGAAGGGTTTGGAGAATTCAAACGCAATTGGAGACACGGATGTTTTTCCCGTGGTTCGGATAGGTGGTGCTATCCTACATCCACGTTGATGGAGACTTCAACCCATGAAGGGTAACGGTTGCGCGAGTCCACACAGGGCTCCGCCCAAGGGTAACGGTTGCGCGAGTCCACACAGGGCTCCACCCACGAAGGGTCCACGAAGAAGCAACCACCCACAAAGGGTCCATGAAGAAGCAACCTTGTCTATCCCACCACGGCCATCACCCACACAGGACTTGCCTCACTAGCGGTAGATCTTCATGAAGTAGGCGATCTCCTTGCCCTTACAAACTCCTTGGTTCAACTCCACAATCTTGTCGGAGGCTCCCAAGTGACACCTAGCCAATCTAGGAGACACCACTCTCTAAGAAGTAACAAATGGTGTGTAGGTAATGAACTCCTTGCTCTTGTGCTTCAAATGATAGTCTCCCCAACACTCAACTCTCTCTCATAGGATTTGGATTTAGTGGAAAGAAGATTTGAGTGGAAAGCAACTTGGGAAGGCTAGAGATCAAGATTCATATGGTAGGAATGGAATATCTTGGTCTCAACACATGAGTAGGTGGTTCTCTCTCAGAACATATGAGTTGGAATGGTGTGTGTGTTTTGATGGCTCTCTCTTTGAATGAAGAGGAGGTGGAGGGGTATATATAGCCTCCACACAAAATCCAACCGTTACACACAATTTTCCAATCTCGATGGGACCGAATCAACAAACTCGGTCGGACCGAAAATGTAAACCTAGTGACCGTTAGAGATTTTCGGTGGGACTGACATGCAACTCGGTAGGACCGGTATGGTTAGGGTTTGGGCATAACGTAATCTTGGTGAGTTCGATTACACAAACTCGGTGAGACCGAATTTGGTAATTAGCTAACCAGAGAGTTGGTCAGGCAAACTCGGTGGGACCGATTTGCTATTTCGGTGAGACCGAGTGGAACTCGGTGAGACCGAAAAGTTACAAAGGGGAAACACTGAGTTTACATTGCAATCTCGGTGGGACCGATTCGCTCTTTCGTTGAGATCGAAAAGTTACGAAAGGGAAACAGAGAGTTTGCAATCCCATCTCGGTGAGACCGAGATCCTTATCGGTAGAACCGAATTGCTAGGGTTTGGCAGTGGCTAATGACAAGTGAAACTCGGTGGCGCCGGATAGGAAGAATCAGTAGGACCGAGTTTGGCTTAGTGTTTAGGTCATATGTGGATATGGGAAAGTAGTTGAGGGTTTTGGAGCATATCACTAAGCACATGAAGCAAGAGGCTCATTAAGCAACACCTCATCCCTCCTTGATAGTATTGGCTTTTCCTATGGACTCAATGTGATCTTGGATCACTGAAATATAAAATGAAGAGTCTTGAGCTTTTGAGCTTGAGCCAATCCTTTGTCCTTAGCATTTTGAGGGTTCCACTTTCACATCCATGCCATGCCAATCATTGAGCTTTCCTGAAATAATCATCTTGGAATAGCATTAGCTCAGTGAGCTATATGTTGTTATGAATTACCAAAACCACCTAGGGATAGTTGCACTTTCACTTAGGTCTCACACCAACCAAACCAAAGAAGAACACCGAGAGAACACACAAGAAAACACAAGACGACTCAAAGCACGACACAAGAAGCAAATCCCTACACTCTCTCCCCCTTGGGCAGCGAGACACCAAAAGGGCATAGAGTGACACTACGACTCCAGGTGATGGGAGGAGGAAGATCTCGAACATCACATCTCTGCATCTTCGTCGAGGGTCGAAAACTGCTCGGCATCGGAGTCGGTCCAGTGGCAATTCTGATGAATCCAGTCCTCCTCTTCAGTGATCTGACCCTCAGACCAACTGGCAACTGTTGCTCCCATCTGACGCATGAGCTCCTTGTGGCGCGTCCTGGCATGCTTCTCCGCCACATGAGTCATGTACTGACCATGGGACTCCATGCAGAAAAGCTTCTTCATCTTGCGCTTAAGCTTCTGTGCCCACGACGGTTCTGCACTAGAGGGGCCAAAGTCCTCCTCATGAGCATCAGTAGCAGCCTCACCCTCGGTCCCCATGGCAGTAGCAGCAGCAGATGGGCCCCCTGTGGCAGCAGTAGCAGATGGACCCCCTGTGTGAGGCGCTGTCCAGTTGTCCTTCTTCCTCAAACGCTTGATCTCATGAGAAACCAAGTCTCCAGTCTCTAGCAGCACTCTGGGATAAGTCTGTGCCCAGGCCCTCTCAATGAGCCTCATGATGAATGGACCATAGATAGGACACTTGCGCTTAGACACGACAGATAGAAGTTTAGACCACATGACATGAGAGATATCCAGGCTCTCTCCAGTGCTTGCTTCCTTCTCATGCTGACAGAAAAGGAGCATGTCCACGAGGTAAGAGTGGACCATATCCAGATTCCCGATCCGAGGGAAGAGAGTCTCACGGAATATGCGATGAAGAATGTCCAGATACAGAGACAGCTCATAGGTCTTCTTCTGAGTTACTGGGTGAACTTTCACAGTGCAGTAGGGCCAAAGGGCTTGCTTGTGGGTGGACGTAGCATTGCGGTGAGGGCGGAAACCGACAGGAGTCTCAAGCCCGGTATCCACCACATCAAGTAACTCCATGAAAGCCTTCCACTTGATAGAAAGCAGCTTTCCATTGGTCATCCATGTCAGAGTTCTGTCGACATCCATCCCAAGATGGACGGTGGCATAGAATTGAGCCACCAAATCCGCATCGAAATCCTTGTTGAATTGCATGATCCTGAGAATGTTCAGCTGAGTGCACATCTGAAGAGCTTCGCCAAAGTACTCTGGGTCCTTCTCCATAGCATCAGTGTCAATGGAGCGAACATCAACAAAAAGATTCTTCTTGGCCTTGATCACATCAAAGTAGATGGCAAACTAAAAACGGTTCCAGAACGGGCGGTTGACCAAAGTGGGTTCTTGGTCCACAGCATAGGGGTTGCGGCGACGCTTCTCCCAAAACTCCTTGTTGGTCATCTCAGTCACAATCTTCCCTTTTGGCTTGTTGGCGACTCGCTTCGATTGATGAGGAGGTGGAGGAACACTTGCAGATGCACTTGCTGGAGGCGGTTGGGTGCTTGAGGAGCCACCGGCTGGCTCAGAGGTGCGGTAGCGTTTTGATGTGGCACGCCCGGGGTTGATACGGCGACCTTGCTGGTCGGAAAGGTCATCACCTAGAGCTAAACACAAGAACACGCAAAACAACCAGAAAGAACGAGCATAAGCCAACAAACTCAACAAAAAGATCAAGGTAAGGCAGGAAAATGATGGAAATTGGCATTCAACGGTAGTACCGTGACCTTCCCGCGGTAGTACCGCCCCAAGTGGTAGTACCGCCCCAAAGGGAGCGGTAGTACCGCTCTAGGTCAAGCGGTAGTACCGCTCCAAAGGGAGCGGTAGTACTGCTTGAGGCAGAGAAACAACAGTTTCATATAGCACGAGGCGGTGAAACAGTGGGTTCCTACTACCGCGGTCAGATCTGGCACTACCGGCCTACCAAATTCAAAAATAATCCTACCAAACTCTAATCGAGATAGTCTAGTTGCCTTCTCCAACAAACTCAAGCCTAGATTTAGCCAAAAATCTAGAGATGCAACCACCATTGCCCCTAAGAAACAAGAACTGAAAAAGAGACAAAACGAAAGAAGGAACGGGGGCAATACCGGCATCCATGGCAAGAGGACGAGGTGGGGATCGACTCCACCAAAGGAAATGGAGAGGGACGCCCCGGAGATGGAGATCCGCTGGAGCCCTCCTGCGGCGAGTGGAGGCTGGAGAGAGGAAGAGAAAAGAGGGGCGAAGTGAATGGGTATGGGGGAGAAGAAACCTCCCCCTGCCCTGACTTAACCCCCTGTTCTCGTCCCCAGCGGTAGTACCATGCTGGGGGGCGGTAGTACCGCTTACGAGCGGTAGTACCGCGCACCACCAGCGGTAGTACCGCCCAGCACGCCACGGCAACTAAACAGACACGACTTTAGCTTGACGAAACGACAAAAACGGCAAGAGAAAAAAAAACACCAGCAAACGACCAAGACACACCTCATCAAAAGAGGGCGGTGGCCGAGGCCACCTATGTTTGAGTCAAAAGGTATGGCACTGCGAATATTTTAACCTTGGGCCCATGACCAAAACTCGTCTTTTAAGCACAAGTGCCATCAACAATGGCTAAAGTGAAAGACTTGATAAATTTATGCATAATGGGGGGAGGGAGAGTTCATTGAGAGAACAACACTCCCCCTATGTCCATGCCTACACCTAAACTAGACAACAAATTGAGCGTGGTAGGGTGTGCACGGGTTCAAGCCACATTGCTCGAATCAATGATATTTAGCTCATGCCTTAACTCGCGAAATCTTGCTTCATCCAAGGGCTTCGTGAAAATATCTGCAAGGTTGTCATGAGTGTTGACATAGTTGAGCTCGATCTCTCCTCGCCTAATGTGATCCCGGATGAAGTGATACTGAATCTCAATATGCTTCGTCTTGAAGTGTTGCACTGGGTTGAGAGAAATCTTGATGGCACTTTCATTGTCACACCAAAGAGGCACTTTGTCACAAGTGACACTGTAATCCTTTAAAGTTTGCCTCATCCATAGAAGTTGTGCACAACAACTACCGGCGGCAACATACTCCGCCTCAGTGGATGAGAGAGACACACAACTTTGCTTTTTAGAAGACCAACTTACCAAAGAGCAACCAAGGAATTGGCACCCTCCGGAAGTGGACTTCCTATCCACTTTGTCTCCCGCCCAATCGGAATCCGAGTACCCTACAAGCTTGAAGTTTGATCCTCTTGGGTACCATAAGCCAAAGTTTGGGGTATGATGTCAGGACCCCGACTCAATGCCACATCGATCTATCATGTAACACCTCATATCACTTTGCGGCCTCACGCACGGTATTCCCACGGGTGTCGCCTTACCTTTGCCCGGGACCGTTTGCGTCTTTTGGGCACACATATATGATAGTGTCGCTAGCATCCATATGATAAGGAGCCCGGGCTGACATGGCTAGTCGTAAACCCAAAGTGGCACAAACTTACAGGGACAGGCATCCATGACCCAACATCGAACGTGTCGGTCATCAGCGAGTGAATCTAGGCTGTAGCACTGGGCTAGCAGGACTCCGGTGAACCGGGCTGTAGCGGGCTAACAGGACTCCGGTATTCATCGCGTGACATTTCCCCGAAGGGACAGACACAGGAACGAAGAAGGACACATGCCGGCCATCCTAAGTGTTCCGGAGTAGTAGCAAGCTACCATGGCTCAGTGGAAACACTAGGAGACATTTCCCGGTAAGAGAGGCTACCAAGGATAAACAACTAGGTTGTCAGATCCCACACATACCAAGCATTTCAATAACATACACACAATATGCTCGATATGTGCAAATACAACATGGCATCACAACATGACTCTACAACTCAAATATTTATTCATTAGGCTCCGAGGAGCGAGATATTACAAACAGGGGTCTCATGACCCAACATTCAGAGCATACAAATCGAAGCACAGGCGGAAGCTATGATGTCTGAGTACAGACATCTATAAATGAAAAAGGCTGAGAAGCCTGACTATCTACTAGATCCTGCCGAGGGCACAAGATCGTAGCTGAGGTAACAAGCTAAACGTCGAAGTCCAAGCGGAACTACTAGCGAGACTGAAGTCTCTCTGCAAAAACATAAAATAGGCAAACGTGAGTACAAATGTACCCAGCAAGACTTACATCAGAACTATCTACAAATGTATCATTATCAACAAAGGGGATGGTGGAGTTTGACTACAGCAAGCCAGCTTTGACTCGGTGGCTAACCTGAACTACGACTGCAATGTAACTCTTTTGAGGTGGCGCACACGAGTCCACATATTCACCATATCAATACACCACTATGGATCCGCTCCCGTCTCCCTACGAGAACGCCATCCATAGCACTCACGCTTATCTTGCGTATTTTAGAGTATCCACTTTCACTTGTCTATGAACTGTACAAGGGGTCCAAGTTTCCATATCCGAGGAATCCGGCTATTCGAATAGATAATGATAACCCTGCAGGGGTGTACTTCTTCACACACGCTCCCGCCACTTATCGCCCTGTACACGTCATGTACCTCGGCAACCTTCAAGCGGAAGCCGGGCGAGGGAGTCGGCCACGACCTGACTAACCAAGCAAGTCTCTTGTCCAGGTTTATCGCCTATTCGGGTTCCATCCGCAAGGAGATCCGGCCGGGGTGTCGCTCACGGCCCCAAATGATGTGAGCAGGGTTCCCAAGCCCACCATCCGGGTGCCACTTGGTACACCGTGCCACTGTGCCTAGTCTGTCCCAAGCCCACCTGTACCGGGTGCCACTTGGTAGACTACTAACACTACCTACAAACACCAGAAACTAGTTGCAACTCCTGGACAGAGATCATGTTGATTAATAAGTCGAGAGGGGTCGAGTTACCGGAACCCAATGTGTGGTAGTAACTGGTCATGGATCACAAACACAGAACTCAGTTCCTGAAGACGGCTGCAATGAGACAACCCACCATGTACTCCTACATGGCCTCTCACCGCTATCTTTACCAAATCGTGTTCACACACTTAGCTCACACAGTAGGACATGTTCACACACCTCTGATTCATCCCCGATGAATCAGACCTGACTCAACTCTAAGCAGTAGCAGGCATGACGAACAAGCATGAATGAGTAGGCACATCAGGGCTCAAACAACTCCTACTCATGCTAGTGGGTTTCATCTATTTACTGTGGCAATGACAGGTCATGCAAAGGATAAAGGGGTTCAGCTACCGCAGCAAGTAACAAATATGTCGTTGTTGTCCTAATGCAGTAAAAGAGAGCAGGGGCGAGAGAGTGGGATTTATCGGAATGAACAAGGGGGTTTTGCTTGCCTGGCACTTCTGAAGATAACATTGAGTCTTCATCAGTGTCAACGATCACAACGTCGGAACATCGTCTACCGGGAGGGAACAGATACCGGCAACAAAGAAGAAATACAATCAATGCAATGCACAATATGATGCATGCTCATGACATGGCAATATGAATGTGTTTTGAGCTAATGCAATTAGCAACAGATTAAATGAAGTTGGTTTGAATACAAGATTCAAATTCAAACTCCATATGTGATTATTTAAATGCCATTTAATTGAATTGTCCTAAACAGTGGTCATAAGTTGTTCTAACATGCATGAAAATGGTACAGATGGATAGATTGGATTTTTCTGATGATTTTTCATATATAAATTATTTAATTTGGAGTTACGGTTGAATTTCTATGAATTTTAGAAGTTTTAGGCATTTTCTGGAATTTCCTGAATATTAATAATTCCAGTAATTCATTAATGCGTCAGCCTGACGTCAGTGTGACGTCAGCAGGTCAACAGGGGCTGGTCCGGGTCAAACCTAACCAGTGGGGCCCACTGGTCAGTGACACACCGCTGGCATGAGTCACTGACGTGTGGGGCCGGTCAAAGGCCACATCAGCAAGTCAAACTGACATGTGGGACCAGCTGGGTTAATAACTAATCTAAACATAACATTAAGTTAAACTAAACAGACACTGGGCCCACATGGCAGTGAAACAGTGGCTAAATAAGTTAGAAAAAAAAACTAAACTAATTAACAGGGGGTTGGCCCCACCTGTCATCGACCCAGGGGAGGTCAAACCCCTGGTCAACAGGGCCTAACCCGCCGGCGGTTCGTCGCCGGTGGCAACAGGCGCGGCGGAGGGCTCGGGCTCGCTCCTCCGGCGTCCAAATGGACGGAGGAGAGCGGCTATGGAGAGCTGGAGCTCACCCGCGCCCGTTTCAGCAAGCAGCAGCAGCTAGGGCGGCCGGAGACGATGGCCTCGAGCTCGGCAGCGGCGGCCGGAGCTCGGGCGTGCTCGGGTTCGGCGTTACACGGCACGGCGAGATCAGCTGAGGGGCTCTACGGGTTACTGGGGTCATCAGGAGCACTCGGAGGCAACGAGCGCAGGTGGAGGAGCTCGGGAGCACGAAGCTCACCGGCCATGGCGGACGGCGGCTTCGGGTGCTCGTGGGGCGGCGGCTACAGGGCGCGCGCGAGAGAGAGAGGTGAGGGGAAACGACGGCAAGCTCACAGGGAGGCAGCAGGGTGGCTCAGTGGGCTCGGAGACACGCCAGACGTCGCGAATCGACGGCGGTGAGCTTCGGTGGCCGGCGACGGGAACGGCGATGGTGGCGACGTTGCAGCGCGTCCGGGACCTCGTGGCTCGGTGGAGAGGAAGAGGGGGTCGAGGCGGAGCCTCTGGGCTAGTCAGGGAAGCGAGGGAGGCCCGGTGGCCGTGGTGGCAGTGGACGGCGGCGACGAGCGCGCTCGGGCGCGAGAGGGGGAGAGCAGAGAAGGGAGAAGGGGTCGGGAGAGAGTGAGAGGGAGGAGCGAGGGGGCTGCGGGCGTATCCAGACGCGTCGGGGCGCCTCGGTGGCAAGCAGGAGGTGGCCAGAGCAGGGTGGAGGTGGCGCGCGCGGCGGCGTCGCGGTGTCCCTCCTCTGCCTACTGGCACGAGGAGGAAGGCGATAGGGAAGGCGCCTGGTGGGCTGGGCCGCACCGGTGGGCTGCCAACACAGGAGCTGGGCCGGTTGCTGGCGCCAGGTGGGCTACAGGTAGGTGGCCCAGGTAGGCTTCTGCTCTCTCTTGTTTATATTTCTGTTCTGTTTTCTTTAATTTAATCTTTTTTGCCACTGTTTTGAATTTAAAATAATTCAAACAATGCCAAAAACTCCTCTGAATATTTTTATTTTGCTAGATGGACTTTTCCAAAAGCTCATAAAATATTTCAGGGGTATTTGAAATTATATTCTAATTATATGAATATAATTTAAATTCAAATAGCTAATGATTTAAATTCAAAGTCCCAAAAATAAATCCTTTTAAAATGTTCATTATTTTTGGTTTGGATCAAAACCCTTGCCAAAAATATTAAACATCTAAGAAGAGCATTTTGGAACAATGAATGAGATTTTAGGGTTTTTGCCCTTCTTTTATTTAGGGTTTTGAGGCTTCCAAATTTCCCTAGTTCAAGTTTCAGAAATTTAAACATGATGCAAACGCTAGGCAGCACCAGAAGCTAGGGATGTGACAACCCACCCCCACTAAACAAGAATCTCGTCCCGAGATTCAAGCGTAGGGTAGGATGAAGGGGAACGCAACTAACGCAATCTTCACGATCCAACTTGCACTTCATAGGAACGTTGATTTGATCACCATCTTTGTCTCGACGTCTTGCTCTGAGAACTCTAGCTAACATGACAACGAGAGGGAAAGTAAGATTCTGGAAGGATCGATCTTCTCAAAGGTCGAATAACTCACGGAATGAGACATAGAACCATCTCTCGGGTTGAGACACGAGATACACATCAAGAGGGGTGGAAAGAAACGGATGACGAAGGTTCACTAGGTGGACAACAATTCCACACTTAAGAAGGTGGTAAACGATTGTCAACGTAGCGAGGAGTTGAGTTGCCACGATACCATAACGGGGCACCTTAGGGAAGGTGACTTGTGGAAATATCCCCTTAAGTGGCAAAAAGAATTACCTTTGATTCAAGGATCATTGAAACTCTTTATACCAGCTTAAGGCAAATCATAGTCGATCATATAGAGGGGTTCGGTAGAATGGCATACTCGAACTTGGATGATGTGGATTACCTTGTTGAAGACAACATAATGGATGAATTTGCTTACCACCGGAAATGGAAGAGACCCATGGTAGAATGGCACATTGGCGGTGCAAGCTGGGAACAAAATGCAAATGCTGGGAATGATTCTGGTAACTGGGGAAGAACCCAACAATAGAGAGTGAATTCACTGTTTGAAAAGGTCATAGCATTGCCGAGGAAACTGAGAGGAATCCCAGTTAGTGCCGATGATAACACGTAGCGCTTGTGCGTGCTCTCAAGAACTTGAGCATTCCCACAATCATCAAGGTTTTACCAATATCCGTGTCAAGGATCCTGGCAACACAACTTACTACCATGATGAATACCGGTGGAAGATGCAGATGCAAAGGAAGATAACACCTTCTCAGATTTCACCTTAGCGAGGCCAAGGAAACAAAATCTGGATGATCGACCGAGAGACATTTAGCACTCCGCTTCTAATGTTCTCCTTGATGTGCTAGCGTAATCCATAGGTAATTATGGTTTGATATCTAGAACATCGAGTAAAAGTTCGGACTTCAGGAGCACAAGAATCCATAAGGAATAACTACGGAGGTAAATCCTGCGAAATCCTTATGGGGAGGTGGCCAACTTCTTCAAACAAGATACTACAATAATAGGTCCTTCGGCTGGGTGGTGCTGGCCGCGACATCCACTTTACCAGTTATCGAGGGACCAATATTATAGTTCTTGGGAAATGTTCCAACCATCATATCTGCCTGAGATTCAGATCTGGTTGGTGTCAGAATATTCCAGACTCATCGAGTCTAGGAAGAAAAATGAAAGTTTGCAACATAAATCGACGAGATGACGTTGCGAGATTCTCGAGAAATGAACTACGATAGCAAGCTCCAAAACATGAGCTGGTTCTGCTACACACGTGTGAACATGCTGTCACAGACAAACATGAACACATGGTAGTCTTATAATAAAACACTACCGAGTTCAGGGGGGAAACCATCATCGAGGATATCGAAGTCTTGTGCACTTAAATTAGACTTCTTTACCTAGAACAAGTCAATCAGTGGCTTGGTGTGCTAGGAACACATATAGAATGGAGGCGGCCAACCTACCAAACCATAGAATACTTCGCACCTATGCATGACCAACTTGGGATGATTCCAGAGGAGCAAAAACAAACTTTCTCGAATTCACGGTGGCAACTTACATCAAATGCACGTGAATCAAAGGAAGTCACTTCTTTCATCCAACATACACTTCATGAACGGGGCATGAAGAAAATGCTTATACAAGTTTCCAGCACTAGCTTAATGTTCAACAAAATCATGGAGGAGATAAGGATGTTGTCAATGGACTCCACAACAATTCATCCAGGTTTCCATATAAGAGGATTTCCATAGTTAAGTGAACACGGTGATAGCATTGGTCAGACCAAAGAATATAATGGTGTATGCTCGAGGAAAACCACGAGTAAGACAACATTACGAGCATCGTTGGTTCTGACTTGATTTGACGATAGCCCACACTCAAATCAAAGGATTGATAAGACAATAGGTCCAGCAACTGATCACAGGGACAAACCAATGAAGATATCATCTTTCTTGAAAACACACCAATACCAGGATATCCCTTTGAAATGAACTAAGTTAGGTAAGCTTTTATCTTCCAACTCTCCAAGTTGTCGTTTAGCTTAACCAACTAGCTCAGAGGTATCCAACACGAGTTCTTGGAGAAAAGGTGGTTTACAAGAATAAACCAACTTGATTACGAGCTCAACATAACAGTCAGGTGACAACCTGGTGATACTTTCGAGAAGATATTCGGAAAATCACGAACCACCGGTATGTTACTAAGCTTGAGAACAATCCTGTTTTTCAGGGAAAACGAGATGATTGAATAAGCGAGGGATTGGCACAATCCTAACTCATTGATCGAAGTGTGCACCAGAAATATGGACTAGGTAGCACGATCAACCTTAGGGTGATGGTTCAACAATCAACACGCTAAGAATGAAATTATTGTCCTTTAACTACCAAGCAACAAGGTTGCTAGGAGTATTGATTTCACACATCACGATTCACTTGTCGACATTCCGGTTACAATAACACAGGAACCGAGGAATGAACAATGATGGCAAGAAGTATCACTGTACCAAGAGTTCATAGGGTGGTGTGCAATTCCTATAACATTCCCGATAAAAAGATGGTAATACTCCAAGGTAGAGCAGAACAAAAGCTGAATTAGCAATTTGATATGCGAAGCACAATTGCTTTGACCCAATCCTAGATATGGATGAGGTACTGGAGTTTGTTTCTCCTAGTCATTCCGGAATAGAATGACTTGACAGACCACAAGAGTAATAGGCATCAATGAACGAATGCACACATAATCTTGACTATCAACTGATAGACGAGGGTCAGAAGACAACTAAAGAGGGACAACTCAAAGGAACATACGATTTTCCGAGTTGTGGATGCATGGTTTAGCATGTCGAACGAAATTCAACATATTTCTTCCGGATAACCCATGCAGAAAGGTAGAACTGGCAGAGCCACAATATAGTATGGAGAACCCATCGAGAGCACTCCTGTTGTGATATTTCAGTTCAACGAGGAACTTCTGCCATAAGTAGTTCATGGTATTTGGAAGAAGAAGATACCACAGACTTCAAGGACTATCGCAAAGGTTACTAATATCCTAAAGGAACTAGCAAACACTATCAACATGAAGTAAGTAGAGTGAATCTCGGGTTCAAAACCCAGGGGTAGAATACCTACTACTAAGTAGCATCACGGAATGCTTTCGAGAATAAAGGCCAGAATCATCACACTAGGACACAAATCATGGCTAGACCACTAGATAATCCCCTGAGACACCTAGGGTCATAATAATAACTCCAACATAAATGTCAAGGCAATGGAATACCTCAACTCAACAATTAGTGTGATTGAGCTGGCATAAAGGAACATCGAAACCAGGGGGAAAGAATTTTGCAAATGCATCAGACTATTTAGAAACCTGGGATGACTCGGACAGCATAACAGCTGTAAATGCTAAAAAAAGATTTGAGACATTCACAAAAATGGTGGCATAACCACTCAGAAGCACAATATCAAGGTTTCGAGATCATCAGAGACATACCGAAGTAGTAGGAACTGGACTGAGGCTTGAATCCAACAATCTTATAAGTCTACGGATTAGTAACACGTGATCCTGATAGAAAGAAGAGATAGCCTAGTTCTTAATCCCCGTAGGAAAGATAAGATGACTCAGATCAGAAGGGCATAAGGTATAAGGAGTAAAAAGAGCCTTACGTTCCATCCCACAATCAATTCCCTTATATAACTAAAGAATTTCTAGACTCAACTTCGACCAGTTTGGCTTGGTAATCCTACAGGCAGTCAAGCTCTGATACCAACGTTGTTAGGACCCCGACTCAATGCCACATCGATCTAGCATGTAACACCTCATATCACTTTGCAGCCTCACGCACGGTATTCCCACGGGTGTCGCCTTACCTTTGCCCGGGACCGTTTGCGTCTTTTGGGCACACGTATATGATAGTGTCGCTAGCATCCATATGATAAGGAGCCCGGGCTGACGTGGCTAGTCGTAAACCCAAAGTGGCACAAGCTTACAGGGACAGGCATCCATGACCCAACATCGAACGTGTCGGTCATCAGCGAGTGAATCCAGGCTGTAGCACTAGGCTAGCAGGACTCCAGTGAACCGGGCTGTAGCGGGCTAACAGGACTCCGGTATTCATCGCGTGACATTTCCCCGAAGGGACAGACATAGGAACGAAGAAGGACACATGCCGGCCAGCCTAAGTGTTCCGGAGCAGTAGCAAGCTACCATGGCTCAGTGGAAACACTAGGAGACATTTCCCGGTAAGAGAGGCTACCAAGGATAAACAACTAGGTTGTCAGATCCCACACATACCAAGCATTTCAATAACATACACACAATATGCTCGATATGTGCAAATACAACATGGCATCACAACATGACTCTACAACTCAAATATTTATTCATTAGGCTCCGAGGAGCGAGATATTACAAACAGGGGTCTCATGACCCAACATTTAGAGCATACAAATCGAAGCACAGGCGGAAGCTATGATGTCTGAGTACATACATCTATAAATGAAAAAGGCTGAGAAGCCTGACTATCTACCAGATCCTGCCGAGGGCACAAGATCGTAGCTGAGGTAACAAGCTAAACGTCGAAGTCCAAGCGGAACTACTAGCGAGACTGAAGTCTCTCTGCAAAAACATAAAATAGGCAAACGTGAGTACAAATGTACCCAGCAAGACTTACATCAGAACTATCTACAAATGCATCATTATCAACAAAGGGGATGGTGGAGTTTGACTGCAGCAAGCCAGCTTTGACTCGGTGGCTAACCTGAACTACGACTGCAATGTAACTCTTTTGAGGTGGCGCACACGAGTCCACATATTCACCATATCAATACACCACTATGGATCCGCTCCCGTCTCCCTACGAGAACGCCATCCATAGCACTCACGCTTATCTTGCGTATTTTAGAGTATCCACTTTCACTTGTCTATGAACTGTACAAGGGGTCCAAGTTTCCATATCCGAGGAATCCGGCTATTCGAATAGATAATGATAACCCTGCAGGGGTGTACTTCTTCACAGACGCTCCCGCCACTTATCGCCCTGTACACGTCATGTACCTCGGCAACCTTCAAGCGAAAGCCGGGCGAGGGAGTCGGCCACGACCTGACTAACCAAGCAAGTCTCTTGTCCAGGTTTATCGCCTATTCGGGTTCCATCCACAAGGAGATCCGGCCGGGGTGTCGCTCACGGCCCCAACGATGTGAGCAGGGTTCCCAAGCCCACCATCCGGGTGCCAGTTGGTACACCGTGCCACTGTGCCTAGTCTGTCCCAAGCCCACCTGTACCGGGTGCCACTTGGTAGACTACTAACACTACCTACAAACACCAGAAACTAGTTGCAACTCCTGAACAGAGATCATGTTGATTAATAAGTCGAGAGGGGTCGAGTTACCGGAACCCAATGTGTGGTAGTAACTGGTCATGGATCACAAACACAGAACTCAGTTCCTGAAGACGGCTGCAATGAGACAACCCACCACGTACTCCTACATGGCCTCTCACCGCTACCTTTACCAAATCGTGTTCACACACTTAGCTCACACAGTAGGACATGTTCACACACCTCTGATTCATCCCCGATGAATCAGACCTGACTCAACTCTAAGCAGTAGCAGGCATGACGAACAAGCATGAATGAGTAGGCACATCAGGGCTCAAACAACTCCTACTCATGCTAGTGGGTTTCATCTATTTACTGTGGCAATGACAGGTCATGCAAAGGATAAAGGGGTTCAGCTACCGCAGCAAGTAACAAATATGTCGTTGTTGTCCTAATGCAGTAAAAGAGAGCAGGGGCGAGAGAGTGGGATTTATCGGAATGAACAAGGGGGTTTTGCTTGCCTGGCACTTCTGAAGATAACATTGAGTCTTCATCAGTGTCAACGATCACAACGTCGGAACATCGTCTACCGGGAGGGAACAGATACCGGCAACAAAGAAGAAATACAATCAATGCAATGCACAATATGATGCATGCTCATGACATGGCAATATGAATGTGTTTTGAGCTAATGCAATTAGCAACAGATTAAATGAAGTTGGTTTGAATACAAGATTCAAATTCAAACTCCATATGTGATTATTTAAATGCCATTTAATTGAATTGTCCTAAACAGTGGTCATAAGTTGTTCTAACATGCATGAAAATGGTACAGATGGATAGATTGGATTTTTCTGATGATTTTTCATATATAAATTATTTAATTTGGAGTTACGGTTGAATTTCTATGAATTTTAGAAGTTTTAGGCATTTTCTGGAATTTCCTGAATATTAATAATTCCAGTAATTCATTAATGCGTCAGCCTGACGTCAGTGTGACGTCAGCAGGTCAACAGGGGCTGGTCCGGGTCAAACCTGACCAGTGGGGCCCACTGGTCAGTGACACACCGCTGGCATGAGTCACTGACGTGTGGGGCCGGTCAAAGGCCACGTCAGCAAGTCAAACTGACATGTGGGACCAGCTGGGTTAATAACTAATCTAAACATAACATTAAGTTAAACTAAACAGACACTGGGCCCACATGGCAGTGAAACAGTGGCTAAATAAGTTAGAAAAAAAACTAAACTAATTAACAGGGGGCTGGCACCACCTGTCATCGACCCAGGGGAGGTCAAACCCCTGGTCAACAGGGCCTAACCCGCCGGCGGTTCGTCGCCGGTGGCAACAGGCGCGGCGGAGGGCTCGGGCTCGCTCCTCCGGCGTCCAAATGGACGGAGGAGAGCGGCTACGGAGAGCTGGAGCTCACCCGCGCCCATTTCAGCAAGCAGCAGCAGCTAGGGCGGCCGGAGACGATGGCCTCGAGCTCGGCAGCGGTGGCCGGAGCTCGGGCGTGCTCGGGTTCGGCGTTACACGGCACGGCGAGATCAGCTGAGGGGCTCTACGGGTTACTGGGGTCATCAGGAGCACTCGGAGGCAACGAGCGCAGGTGGAGGAGCTCGGGAGCACGAAGCTCACCGGCCATGGCGGACAGCGGCTTCGGGTGCTTGTGGGGTGGCGGCTACAGGGCGCGCACAAGAGAGAGAGGTGAGGGGAAAGGACGGCAAGCTCACAGGGAGGCAGCAGGGTGGCTCAGTGGGCTCGGATACGCGCCAGACGTCGCGAATCGACGGCGGTGAGCTTCGGTGGCCGGCGACGGGAACGGCGATGGTGGCGACGTTGCAGCGCGTCCAGGACCTCGTGGCTCGGTGGAGAGGAAGAGGGGGTCGAGGCGGAGCCTCTGGGCTAGTCAGGGAAGCGAGGGAGGCCCGGTGGCCGTGGTGGCAGTGGACGGCGGCGACGAGCGCGCTCGGGCGCGAGAGGGGGAGAGCAGAGAAGGGAGAAGGGGTCGGGAGAGAGTGAGAGGGAGGAGCGAGGGGGCTGCGGGCGTATCCAGACGCGTCGGGGCGCCTCGGTGGCAAGCAGGAGGTGGCCAGAGCAGGGTGGAGGTGGCGCGCGCGGCAGCGTCGCGGTGTCCCTCCTCTGCCTACTGGCACGAGGAGGAAGGCGATAGGGAAGGCGCCTGGTGGGCTGGGCCGCACCGGTGGGCTGCCAACACAGGAGCTGGGCCGGTTGCTGGCGCCAGGTGGGCTACAGGTAGGTGGCCCAGGTAGGCTTCTGCTCTCTCTTGTTTATATTTCTGTTCTGTTTTCTTTAATTTAATCTTTTTTGCCACTGTTTTGAATTTAAAATAATTCAAACAATGCCAAAAACTCCTCTGAATATTTTTATTTTGCTAGATGGACTTTTCCAAAAGCTCATAAAATATTTCAGGGGTATTTGAAATTATATTCTAATTATATGAATATAATTTAAATTGAAATAGCTAATGATTTAAATTCAAAGTCCCAAAAATAAATCCTTTTAAAATGTTCATTATTTTTGGTTTGGATCAAAACCCTTGCCAAAAATATTAAACATCTAAGAAGAGCATTTTGGAACAATGAATGAGATTTTAGGGTTTTTGCCCTTCTTTTATTTAGGGTTTTGAGGCTTCCAAATTTCCCCAGTTCAAGTTTCAGAAATTTAAACATGATGCAAACGCTAGGCAGCACCAGAAGCTAGGGATGTGACATATGAGCCAAATATCGAAAGATTCGTTTGACGGCCACAAAGTGACTTTCCTTAGGTGCGGTTTGAAACCATGCACAAATTCCCACACTCAACATGATGTCCAGTCTAGATGCACAAAGGTAAAGCAAGGATCCAATCATGGAGCGATATACCTTTTGATCCACCACTTTACCATTGGGATCTAAGTCAAGTTGGCACTTGCTGGGCATTGGAGTGGAGGTCGGCTTGACGTCACTTAGCTTGAATCTCTTGAGCATGTCTTGAGTGTATTTGGATTGATTGATGAAGGTTCCTTCTCTTCTTTGCTTCACTTCGAACCCTAGAAAGAACTTCAACTCTCCCATGGAGGACATCTCGAACTTTGAGGTCATGAGAGCGACAAATTCCTCATTGAAAGCTTTGTTAGGAGAACCAAAGATAATATCATCAACATATAATTGGCACACAAACAACTCCCCTTTGACCTTCTTAGTAAAAAGAGTGGGGTCGATTATCCCAACTCCAAAACCACGGTCTTGTAACACCTCGGTAAGGTGGTCATACCACGCACGTGGGGCTTGTTTAAGGCTATAGAGTGCCTTATCGAGTTGATACACATGATCGAGAAAGTAGGGATCCTCGAACCCGGGGGGTTGCTTGACGTAAACCAATTCATTAATGGGACCATTAAGAAAAGCACTCTTCACATCCATTTGTTGTAACTTAAAGTTATGATGAGAAGCATATGCAATCAACATGCGAATGGATTCAAGACGAGCAACGGGAGAAAAGGTTTCACCGTAGTCGATACCCTCGACTTGGGAGTAGCCTTGTGCTACCAAACGAGCCTTGTTGCGAATGATAATCCCATGGGCATCTTGCTTGTTCTTGAATATCCACTTGGTTCCAATGACATTGTGGTTTCCCGTTGGCCTTGGCACCAATCTCCACACTTTTTTGCGCTCGAAGTTGTTGAGTTCTTCGTGCATGGCATTGAGCCAATCCGGATCTTCTAGCGCCTCATAGACCTTGTGGGGTTCCACACAAGAGACAAACGCGTGATGCTCACAATAATTTGCTAATTGTCTACGAGTGCTTACCCCCTTTCTTAAGCTTCCAAGCACATTCGTCATGAGATGATCCTTGGTGGAGAGCTTGGAAGCAACCTTGGCGGCATGACGCTCTAATTCCTCCTCGGTGGTGAGTTGAGGAGCGGTTACTTGATCATCTTGAGCGCCGTCATGAGCTTGTTCTTGATCTTGAACTTGCTCGGGGGAGAGAACTTGACCTTGGGCATCACTTGGTGTGTCAACACCGTCTTGAGTATGATCTTGCCCTTGGTCTTGTTCATGAGGTTGAGGGCCTTCACTTTGTTCTTCGGAAGCGTGTGGGCCTTGGGTTGGTGATGGCTCCACTTGAGTGGAGCATTGTCCTTCTCCTTCGGCCACAAGGGGTTCCTCAATGGGTAGGATGAAACCAACACCCATTCTTCTTATGGCTTGACGAGGAATTTCATCACCTACATCACAAGTGCCACTTTGCTCCACTTGGGAGCCGTTATTCTCATCAAACTCCATGTTACACGTCGCCTCAATAAGTCCCGTGGATTTATTGAGGACACGGTAAGCATGAGAGTTTGTAGCATAACCAACAAATGTGCCCTCATAAGCTCTAGCCTCAAATTTAGACAACCGAACACCTTTCTTGAGAATGAAACACTTACACCCGAATACCCGGAAGTACTTGAGGTTGGGCTTGTTACCGGTGAGTATCTCATATGGAGTCTTGTTCAAGCCCTTGCGGAGGTAGAGCCGATTGGATGCATGACACGCGGTGTTGATGGCTTCGGCCCAAAAGTTGTATGGAGACTTGAACTCCGCCATCATGGTCCTTGCCGCATCCATCAACGTCCGGTTCTTCCTCTCCGCAACACCGTTTTGTTTAGGGGTGTATGGTGCAGAATATTGATGCTTGATTCCCTCATCACTAAGAAATTCATCCAAGGTGTAGTTATTGAACTCAGTGCCGTTGTCACTTCTTATTGTCAAGATCTTTGCATTGTGTTGACATTGTGCTTCATTTGCAAAGTCAATGATGATTTGTTGGGTCTCGCTCTTCCTCTTGAAGAAATACACCCATGTGTACCTTGAGTAGTCATCTACAATCACCAAGCAATACTTCCTACCTCTAAGACTATCGAAGGATGGGGGCCCAAAAAGATCCATGTGAAGGAGCTCCAAGGGCCTCTTTGAATAAATGATAGCCGTGGGAGGGTGAGCCTTCTCATGTAGCTTTCCTTCTATACAGGCACTGCAAGCACGATCTTTAACAAAACTAACATTCGTTAGTCCACGAACATGGTCCCCCTTGAGGAGACTTTGCAAAGATCTCATATTGACATGGGCTAAACGGCGATGCCAAAGCCATCCCACATCAACTTTAGCCATTAGGCATGTCGCGGTCTTAGTGGGTCGCTCCGAAAAGTTAATCACATATAGACCGTTCTTGACATGCCCAACAAAAGCTACTTTAAGAGTCTTGCTCCACAAGAGGGCCACGGTATCGATATCAAAGAAAGTGGCAAAGCCCATGATTGCAAGCTGACGAACGGAAAGTAAATTGTATGCAAGGGACTCAACAAACATGACCTTCTCGATCGTGAGATCATGAGAGATGACCACCTTGCCAAGTCCCAATACCTTAGAGGATGAGGCGTCACCCCACTCGACATTGGTGGGCATAGATGGAACTTTGTGTACGTCCACCACCAAGTCCTTGCTTTCGATCATATGATTTGTAGCTCCACTATCGAGCAACAATGATCCACCACCGGAAGCAAACACCTACAAGAGATCAATGCTTGGTTTTAGGTACCCATTTTGTAATGGGTCCTTTGATGTTAGTAACAAGGGTCTTAGGAACCCAAATAGACCATTCAATGTACTCATGAAGAGAACCAACAAATTTGGCATAAACATGCCCATCACTAGCACGGCATAACACATAAGAAGGATTAAAATCGCCGGCTTTGTTGGGAGGAGTGACATTACCCTTCTTGACATTGTTCTTCTTCTTCTCCTCGGGGGCACTCTCTCCCTCCCTCACAAAGGTTTGCATGAGGGGAGGAGGTCGTTTGGTCTTGTCATTCTTCTTCTTGTTCTTGGAGTCGGGCACGTACCCAACCCCTTCCTTGGCCACACCTCCCTTTTGGTTGATCAAGAGATCGTTGAGGTTCTTATTGCCTTGTATGCAAGTCGCAAGACCTCTCTCAAGTTGCTCCTTCAACTTAGCATTTTCCTCAACAAGATGTATATGCTCACAACGCGGGTTAGTAGCATTTGCATTATCAATTAAAACCATATGAGGAAAAGTTGCTTTCTCCTTAGTTAGCTTCACTTGGAGTTGATCATGAGACTCCTTGAGACTAGCGTGAATACCCTTCAAGGCCTTGTGGGCCTTGTCAAGTATATCAAACTCCTCTTTGAGTCTAGCAAGATCAACCCCGAGTTTGGCCTTCTCGGAATTTAGCACACGAGAAACAATGAGGGCATGATCATAATCTTTCTTTAACTTAGCATGATCAACATTGTGTGACTCCTCAAAAGACCACGCTCTTCCTCAAGAGCATTGGAAAGATCCGAAATCTCATCGGCATAGTCACGACTATGCCCTTCCATCTTAGAGATGGTGTCTTTGTGAGCCTCGATCATGTCATTGGCCTCACCAAGTTGTTCCAAGAGAGCAACAAAGTGCTTCTTGGATTTTCCCTTGAGTTTGCCCATAAAGGCCTCAAACTCGTTAGCCTCCACATTAGCTCCCTCAAGTTCATTAATGCTATCCGTTGGGGAAGGATGATTAATGATGGTAGTTTTGATGTTGGAGGTTACCTTGTTGGTGGCTTTAGCCATGAGGCACTTGGCGGTGATGCTCTCGTTGGGTGAGTCGAAGAGAGACACTCATGACGTTGTTGCAATGGCAACGGAGGCCATGGCAACCGACTCATCATCTTCATCATCGTCATCATCCTGATTGCACTCTTCTTGCACAACCAAAGCCTTGGGAGGAGTCTTCTTGGTGAAGTTGTTCTTGTTGGGGAACGACTTGGCCTTGTCCTTTCGGATGAGTTTGCCACCATTGTCTTCCCTCTTCTCATACGGGCATTCCGCAACGAAATGACTCACGTTGCCGCAATTGTAGCAAGTCCTTACACGTTGCTTGCCCCTTGTGCCACTCGAGTTGTTTCTGCTAAAGTTGGGCCTCGAGTTTTTCTTGCTCCAAAATTGCCTTGAAGCAAGTGCCATGTGTTCATGATATGCATACTTCATATCTTTGGGGTTGCTGTCCTCTTCTTCCTCTTCTTCTTCTTCCATGGTGAGCTTGGCCTTCAATGCAAGGTTAGGCTTCTTTGCCCGTTGAGAACGGAGCACCGCATTGTCGGCGGTCTTGTCCAAAATGTTCATGGCCACAAACTCATCCAACACTTCGCTTGAGGTCAAAGTGTGGAAGTCCAGTCTTTGACGAATGACGGAGGACATGGCCTTGTGGTAGGGCATCATTGCCTTGAGGAATTTGTGCTTGATCCAATTGTCATCCGTGTCCTTGCTCCCATGATCTCGTAGTGAGACCGCGAGTTTGGTTACTCTCCGATAAAGCTCATGAGGTTCTTCATCTTCCTTCATTGCAAACTCATCGGCCTCATCTTGTACCACTTCATAGTTGGAGCGTTGAATGCTTGCGCTTCCCTGATAGAGAGACACGACACACTGCCATTCATCTTTGGCCAAGGCGAAGGGATGAAGATGAGGTAGGTCTTCGGGTGGAATTGCATCTTCAATGATGAAGAGAGCATTCTCATTGAATTGATTGTCCGCGGCTTCTCAAGGAGTGGAGTTGCTTGGATCATGTGGATAGAACCCTTCTTCAATGATTCTCCAAAGGTTAGTGTTCACATGATTTAAATGATGTTTAAAGCGGTAAACCCAAGAATCAAAATCCTCATTTTTCACAATCTTAGGGGGAGGACCGGCATGATTCAAATGAGTGGAAGGAACCGGTCCACCATAAACAAGTGGTGGTTCCACACGGGCAAAGATGTCGGTGCCATTCTTGCCACTAGAAGAAGGAGCCTTTTCACTACTAGCTTCCCCCTTGTCGGGGATAGCATCCGACACCTTGTTGGCGGGATCACCCACTTTCAACGGTGCAGTGGATAGTTTAAGCCCCTCAAGAAATTTAGTAAACATGCTTTCAACTTCGGTCGTCATGGAGGTTTTCAATGTCTCCAAGGCCACATTGAACTCCTCACGAGAGACCGAAGTTCCCCCATCTCCCATAGACGAGATCGGATTCACACCGGAGTGTTCCTCCACACCGTCTATGGTATCAACCATACTCTTTGGACGGTAAAGTCCTTAATAAAGAGACGAGGCTCTGATACCAATTGAAAGGATCGATATGGTTGACTAGAGGGGGGGTGAATAAGCAACTACCAATTTTTAGCTTTTCTTTACCAAATTAAACTTTGCATCAAAGTAGGTTGTCTAGATGTGCAACTAGGTGAGCAACCTATATGATGCAATAACAACAGGCATACAAGCAAGCAAGGGTAGAAACACTAAAGAGCTTGCACAAGTAAAGGTAAGAGATAACCAAGAGTGGATCCGGTGAAGACGAGGATGTGTTACCGAAGTTCCTTCCTTTTGAGGGGAAGTACGTCTCTGTTGGAGCGGTGTGGAGGCACAATGCTCCCCAATAAGCCACTAGGGCCACCGTATTCTCCTCATGCCCTCACACAATGCGAGATGCCGTGATTCCACTATTGGTGCCCTTGAAGGCGGCGACCGAACCTTTACAAACAAGGTTGGGGCAATCTCCACAACTTAATCGGAGGCTCCCAACAAGACCACGAAGCTTCACCACAATGGAATATGGCTCCGAGGTGACCTCAACCGTCTAGGGTGCTCAAACACCCAAGAGTAACAAGATCCACTAGGGATGAGTGGGGGAATCAAAAATCCCTTGGTGGAAGTGTAGATCGGAGCCTTCTCAACCACTCCCGAGCAAATCAACAAGTTTGATTGGCTAGAGAGATAGATCGGGCAAAAGTGAAGCTTGGAGTATTTAATGGAGCTTGAGCAATAAATGGAGCTTGGGGGAGAAAAGAGGTAGGTGAGAAGGAAGAAGGGGACTCCCTTTTATAGTGGGGTCAACAATCCCGTTGCCCCCCACCAACCAGCCCCGCACAGGGCGGTACTACCGCTGAGAGGGGGGCGGTACTACCGCCAGGACAACGGTACTGCCGCGCCAGCCAGCGGTACTGCCGCGCTGGGGAGACAAGTAGGGAACGGACCCAAATGCGGTACTACCGCGGTGGTCGGGCGGTACTACCGCTCCTGGAACGGTACTACCGCCACTACAACCATGACTAGTGCCGCAAAACCCGACATGAGAAAAAGACCTCTCGAATCGAGGCGGTAGGAACCAGACTGCCCAGCGGTACTACGGCAGTGGGGTCAAGGGCGGTATTACCGCTGTGGAGCGGTACTGCCGCTTGTGACCCTTCGGCCGTAGTACCGCAGGCAGTGCGGTACTACCGCTGGGGCGCACGCGCGAGAGAGAAGAAATCTCTCAAAGAAGCTGAGGACAAGGCGGAGGTGCCAGGCCCCCAGCGGTACTACTGTTGTGGAGCCACGGGCGGTACTACCGCTGTGGAGCGGTACTGCCGCTTGTGGCTTCTCAGCGGTACTACCGCTGGGTGCGCGGTACTACCGCTTTGACCCAGACAGGACAAGGAAGAGAGAGGAGAGATCTCTTTAATGAAAAGGAAATGCTCGGAGGGTGAGAAGCTGATGTGTACGTGATGATTCCACCCATGCAAAACCCCAGCGGACCCCCTCTTGATAGTACGGTGCCCTCTACGCAACTAGTCCACCGAGAAAGAAACGAAAGAGCTACACCGTCTTGAAATACACTCCGAGGGGAAGAAGGCGTCTCGTGCCAGGGGAGAATCTGTGAATAATTCAAAGCACAAGATTAGTCCGCAAACATGTTGTCATCAATCACCAAAACTACGTTGAGAGAGATATGCCGTAACACCCTCCACCATAATCCATCTCGGTCATATTGTAGCGGTGCTTAGGCGAAGCCCTGCGTCGGTAGAACATCATCATCGTCACCACGCCGTCGTGCTGACGGAACTCTCCCTCAAAGCTCGGCTGGATCGGAGTTCGAGGGATGTCATCGAGTTGAACGTGTGCAGAACTCGGAGGTGCCGTGCGTTCGGTACTTGATCGGTCGGATCGTGAAGACGTACGACTACATCAACCGCGTTGTGCTAACGCTTCCGCTTTCGGCCTACGAGGGTACGTAGACAACACTCTCTCCTCTCATTGCTATGCATCACCATGATCTTGCATGTGCATAGGAAATTTTTGAAATTACTACGTTCCCCAGTAGTGGCATCCGAGCCAGGTTTTATGCGTTGATGTAATATGCACGAGTAGAACACAAGTGAGTTGTGGGCGATATAAGTCATGCTGCTTACCAGCATGTCATACTTTGGTTTGGCGGTATTGTTGGATGAAGCGGCCCGAAACGACATTACGCGTACGCTTAGGCGAGACTGGTTTTACCGTCGTGTTATGCACACAGCTGACCAGCGGGTGTCAATTTCTCCAACTTTAGTTGAACCGAGTGTGGCTACGCCCGGTCCTTGAGAAGGTTGAAACAGCACTAACTTGACAAACTGTCGTTGTGGTTTTAATGCGTAGGTAAGAACGGTTCTTGCTCAGCCCGTACCAGCCACGTAAAAACTTGCAACAACAAAGTAGAGGACGTCTAACTTGTTTTTGCAGGGCATGTTGTGATGTGATATGGTCAAGACGTGATGAGATATAAGTTGTTGTATAAGATGATCATGTTTTGTTGAAGTTATCGGCAACTGGCAGAAGCCTTATGGTTGTCTCTTTATTGCATAAGATGCAAGCGCTAAATAATTGATTTACTTTATCGCTATGCGATAGCAATAGTTGCAAGAGCAATAGTTGGTGAGACGACCATGTGACGACACATTGATATAGATCAAGATGATGGAGATCATGGTGTCATGCCAGTGACGATGGAAATCATGACGATGTTTTGGAGATGGAGATCAAAGGCACAAGATGATGATGGCCATATCATGTCACATATTTTGATTGCATGTGATGTTTATCTTTTATGCATCTTATCTTGCTTTGATTGACGGTAGCATTATAAGATGATCTCTCACTAAATTTCAAGATAAAAGTGTTCTCCCTGAGTATGCACCGTTGCCAAAGTTCGTCGTGCCCAGACACCACGTGATGATCGAGTGTGATAAGCTCTACATCCATCTACAACGGGTGCAAGCCAGTTTTGCACACACAGAATACTTAGGTTAAACTTGACGAGCCTAGCATATGCAGATATGGCCTCGGAACACTGAGACCGAAAGGTCGAGCGTGAATCATATAGTAGATATGATCAACATAAGTGATGTTCACCATTGAAAGCTACTCCATTTCATGTGATGGTCGGTTATGGTTTAGTTGATTTGGATCACGTGATCACTTGAGGATTAGAGGGATGTCTATCTAAGTGGGAGTTCTTAAGTAATATGATTATTTGAACTTAAATTTATCATGAACTTAGTCCTGGTAGTATTAGCATATCTATGTTGTAGATCAATAGCTCGTGTTTAGCTCCCCTGTTTTATTTTTGATATGTTCCTAGAGAAAACTAAGTTGAAAGATGTTAGTAGCAATGATGTGGATTAGATCCGTGATCTAAGGTTTATCCTCATTGCTACAAAGAAGAATTATGTCCTTGATGCACCGCTAGGTGATAGACCTATTGCAGGAGCAGATGCAGACGTCATGAACGTTTGGCTAGCTCAATATGATGACTACTTGATAGTTTAGTGCACCATGCTTAACAACTTAGAATCGGGACTTCAAAGACGTTTTGAATGTCATGGCTCATATGGTTGTTCCAGGAGTTGAAGTTAATATTTCAAGCAAATACCCGAGTTGAGAGATATGAAGTCTCCAACAAGTTCTATAGCTAAAATATGGAGGAGAATAGCTCAAGCAATGAGCATGTGCTCAGATTGTCTGGGTACTACAATCGCTTGAATCAGGTGGGAGTTAATCTTCCAGATAAGATAGTGATTGACAGAATTCTCTAGTCACCATCACCAAGTTAGTAGAACTTCGTGATGAACTACAATATGCAAGGGATAACAGAAACGATTCCCAAGCTCTTCATGATGCTGAAATCAACGAAGGTAGAAATCAAGAAAAACATCAAGTGTTGATGGTTAACAAGACCACTAGTTTCAAGAAAAGGGCAAAGGGAAGAAGGGGAACTTCAAGAAGAACGGCAAGCAAGTTGTTGCTCAAGTGAAGAAGCCCAAGTCTGGACCTAAACCTGAGACTAAGTGCTTCTACTGCAAAGGGACTGGTCACTGGAAGCGGACTGCCCCAAGTATTTGGCGGATAAGAAGGATGGCAAAGTGAACAAAGGTATATTGGATATACATATTATTGATGTGTATTTTACTAGTGTTCGTAGCAACCACTCGGTATTTGATACTGGTTCAGTTGCTATGAGTAGTAACTCGAAACAGGAGTTGTAGAATGAAGAGAGACTAGTTAAGGGTGAAGTGACGATGTGTATTGGAAATGGTTCCAAGATTGATATGATCATCATCGCACACTCCCTATACTTTCGGGATTAGTGTTAAACCTAAAATAAATGTTATTTAGTGTTTGCGTTGAGCATAAATATGATTGGATCATGTTTATTGCAATACAGTTATTCATGTCAGTTAGAGAATAATTGTTGTTCTGTTTACATGAATAAAACCTTCTATGGTCATACACCCAATGAAAATGGTTTGTTGGATCTCGATCATGGTGATACACATTTTCATAATATTGAAGCCAAAAGATGCAAAGTTAATAATGATAGTGCAACTTATTTGTGGCACAGTCGTTTAGGTCATATTGGTGTAAAGCGCATGAAGAAAATCCATGTTGATGGGCTTTTGGAATCACTTGATTATGAATCAGTTGATGCTTGCCAATCATGCCTCATGGGAAAGATGACTAAGACTCCATTCTCCGGAACAATGGAGCGAGCAAAAGATTTATTGGAAATCATACATACTGATGTATGTGGTCCGATGAATATTGAGGCTCGCGGCAGGTATCATTATTTTCTGATCTTCACAGCTGATTTGAGCAGATATGAGTATATCTACTTGATGAAACACAAGTCTGAAACATTTGAAAAGTTCAAAGAATTTCAGAGTGAAGTGGAGAATCATCGTAACAAAAATAAAAGTTTATACGATATGATCGCAGAAGTAAAATATTTGAGTTACAAGTTTGGCCTTCAGTTAAAACAATGTGAAATAGTTTCACTACTCACGCCACCTGGAACACCAAAGTGTAATGGTGTGTCTGAACGTCGTAACCGTACTTTATTAGATATGGTGTGATCTATGACGTCTCCTACTTATTTACCGCTATCGTTTTGGGGTTATGCATTAGAGATAGCTACATTCACGTTAAATAGGGCACCATCTAAATCCATTGAGACGACACTGTATGAACTGTGGTTTGGAGAAACCTAAAGCTGTCATTTCTTAAAGTTTGGGACTGCGATGCTTATGTAAAAAAGTTTCAACATGATAAGCTCGAACCCAAATCGGAGAAGTAAATCTTCATAGGATACCCAAAAGAAAATGTTGGGTACACCTTCTATCACAGATCCGAATGCAAGATATTCATTGCTGAGAATGGATCCTTTCTAGAGAAGGAGTTTCTCTCGAAAGAAGTGAGTGGGATGAAAGTAGAACTTGATGAGGTAATTGTACCTGCTCCCTTATTGGAAAGTAGTTCATCACAGAAATCTGTTCCTGTGACTACTACACCAATTAGTGCGGAAGCTAATGATGATGATCATGTAACTTCAGATCAAGTTACCACCGAACCTTGTAGGTAAACCAGAGTGAGATCCGCACCAGAGTGGTACAGTAATCCTGTTCTGGAGGTCATGTTACTTGACCATGGCGAACCTACGAACTATGAGCAAGCGATGACGAGCCCAGATTCCATGAAATGGCTTGAGGCCATGAAATCTGAGATGAGATCCATGTATAATAACAAAGTATGGACTTTGATTGACTTGCCCAAAGATCGGCGAGCCATTGAGATTAAATGGATCTTCAAGAGGAAGACGGACGCTGATAGTAGTGTTACTATCTATAAAGCTAGAATTTTCGCAAAAGGTTTTCGACAAGTTCAAGGTGTTGACTACGATGAGAGTTTCTCACTCGTATCTATGCTTAGGTCTGTCTGAATCATGTTAGCAATTGCCACATTTTATGAAATCTGGCAAATGGATAAACAAAACTACATTCCTTGATGGATTTATTAAAGAAGAGTTGTATATGATGCAACAAGAAAGTTTTGTCAATCCTAAAGGTGCTAACAAAATATGCAAGCTCCAGCGATCCATCTATGGATTGGTGCAAGCATCTCAGAGTTGGAATATACGCTTTGATAAGTTGATCAAAACATATAGTTTTATACAGACTTGTGGTGAAGTCTGTATTTACAATAAAGTGAGTGGGAGCACTACACCATTTCTGATAAGTATATGTGAATGACATATTGTTGATCGGAGATAATGTAGAATTATTCTGCAAAGCATAAAGGAGTGTTTGAACGGAGTTTTTCAAAGAAAGACCTCGGTGAAGCTGCTTACATATTGAGCATCAAGATCTATAGAGATAGATCAAGACGCTTGATAAGTTTTTCAATGAGTACATACCTTGACAGGAATTTGAAGTAGTTCAAAATGGAACAGTCAAAGAAAGAGTTCTTGCCTGTGTTACAAGGTGTGAAACTGAGTAAGACTCAAAGCCCAACCACGGCAGAAGATAGAAAGAGAAAGTCATTCCCTATACCTTGGCCATAGGTTCTATAAAATATGCCATGTTGTGTACCAGATCTATTGTATACCCTACACTGTTTTTGGCAAGGGGTACAATAGTGATCTAGGAGTAGATCACTGGACAACGGTCAAAATTATCCTTAGTGGAATAAGGATATGTTTCTCGATTATGGAGGTGACAAAAAGGTTCATCGTAAAGGGTTACGTCGATGCAAATTTGACACTGATCTAGATGACTCTAAATCTCAATCTGGATACATATTGAAAGTGAGAGCAATTAGCTAGAGTAGCTCCGTGCAGAGCATTGTTGACATAGAAATTTGCAAAATACTTACGGATCTGAATGTGGCAGACCCGTTGACTAAACTTCTCTCACAAGCAAAACATGATCACACCTTAGTACTCTTTGGGTGTTAATCACATAACGATGTGAACTAGATTATTGACTCTAGTAAACCCTTTGGGTGTTTGTCACATGTCGATGTGAACTATGGGTGTTAATCACATGGTGATATGAACTATTGGTATTAAATCACATGGCGATGTGAACTAGATTATTGACTCTAGTGCAAGTGGGAGACTGAAGAAATATGCCCTAGAGGCAATAATAAAGTTATTATTTATTTACTTGTATCATGATAAATGTTTGTTATTCATGATAGAATTGTATTAACCGGAAACATAATACATGTGTGAATACATAGACAAACAGAGTGTCACTAGTATGCCTCTACTTGACTAGCTCGTTGATCAAAGATGGTTATGTTTCCTAATCATAGACATGAGTTTTCATTTGATTAACGGGATCACATCATTAGGAGAATGATGTGATTGACTTGACCCATTCCGTTAGCTTAGCACTTGATCGTTTAGTTTGTTGCTATTGCTTTCTTCATGACTTATACATGTTCCTATGACTATGAGATTATGCAACTCCCGTTTATCGGAGGAACACTTTGTGTGCTACCAAACGTCACAACGTAACTGAGTGGTTATAAAGGTGCTCTACAGGTGTCTCCGAAGGTACTTGTTGGGTTGGCGTATTTCGAGATTAGGATTTGTCACTCCGATTGTCGGAGAGGTATCTCTGGGCCCACTCGATAATGCACATCACTTAAAGCCTTGCAAGCATTGCAACTAATGAGTTAGTTGCGGAATGATGTATTACGGAATGAGTAAGGAGACTTGCCGGTAACGAGATTGAACTAGGTATTGAAATACCGACGATTGAATCTCGGGCAAGTAACATACCGATGACAAAGGGAACAACGTATGTTGTTATGCGGTTTGACCGATAAAGATCTTCGTAGAATATGTAGGAGCCAATATGAGCATCCAGGTTCTGCTATTGGTTATTGACCGGAGACGTGTCTCGGTCATGTCTACATAGTTCTCGAACCCGTAGGGTCCGCACGCTTAAAGTTCGATGACAGTTATATTATGAGTTTATGTGTTTTGATGTACCGAAGGAGTTCGGAGTCCCGAATGAGTTCGGGGACATGACGAGGAGTCTCGAAATGGTCGAGACGTAAAAATTGATATATTGGATGACTATATTCGGACATCGAAAAGATTCCGAGTGATTCGGGTATTTTCGGGAGTACCGAGGAGTTACGGGAATTCGTATTGGGCCTTAATGGGCCATACGGGAAAGGAGAGAAAGGCCTCAAAGCGTGGCCGCACCCCTCCCCGTGGGCTGGTTCGAATTGGACTGGGGATGGGGGCGCCCCCTTCCTTCCTTCTCCTTTTCCCTTCCATTTCCTTTCGTCCTACTCCTACTACTTGAAGGGCTCGTAGTTCTACTAGGAAAGGGGGAATCCTACTCCCGGTGGGAGTAGGACTCCCCTAGGGCACGCCATAGAGAGGGCCGGCCCCTCCCCTCCTCCACTCCTTTATATACATGGCCAGGGGCACCCCGTAGACACAACAATTGATCCCTTGGATCTCTTAGCCGTGTGCGGTGTCCCCCTCCACCATAATCCACCTCGGTCATATCGTAGCGGTGCTTAGGCGAAGCCCTGCGTCGGTAGAACATCATCATCGTCACCACGCCGTCCTGCTGACGGAACTCTCCCTCAAAGCTCGGCTGGATCGGAGTTCGAGGGACGTCATCGAGTTGAATGTGTGCAGAACTCGGAGGTGACGTGCGTTCGGTACTTGATCGGTCGGGTCATGAAGACATACGACTACATCAACCGCATTGTGCTAACGCTTCCGCTTTCGGTCTACGAGGGTACGTGGACAACACTCTCTCCTCTCGTTGCTATGCATCACCATGATCTTGCATGTGCGTAGGAAATTTTTGAAATTACTACGTTCCCCAACAAATAGGCGTTTTAAAACAATTACGATTTAGGCTTGAATAAAAGCGGAATAAAACAAATGTTTATCAAGCACAAAAACTAAATATAATAGGCTGGACTATGTGCATCAACAATTTATGCTAAACAAGATAAACAACTATGTGATAGCAATGGTATAACATGAATCACTATGGCTATCACAAAGTAAGTGCATAAGTAGAGGACTCGGGTAAAAGATAACCAAGGCACACGGAGACAACGATGTATCCTGAAGTTCATACCCTTGCGGATGCTAATATCTGTTAGAGTGGTGTGAAGCCACAATGCTCCTCAAAATGTCACTAAGGCCACCGTATTTTCCTCACGCCCTCGCATAATGCAAGGTATCGTGATCCCACTAAGGGACCCTTGAGAGCGGTCACCGAACCCGTACAGTTGGCGAGCCTTGGGGCGGTCATCGGACCCGTATAACTTGCTCGGGGCAATCTCCACAACTTAATTGGAGACCTTGAAGCTTGCTCGGAGCTTTACACCGCAATGATCGAGCTCCACGACACCACCAACCATCTACTCCCTCCGTCCGATGAAGAGTGTATGTATAGAGATTTTATGACAAATTATGGGGTGAACTAAAAAATGCATTAGAAAGGTGCAAGCCACCATCTCTCTCCTCTTTAATTACCCAACCCCAATAAGCTAAGTGCATGTATAGAAATTAAGAAGACCAAATGTAGATTGTTATTGATCTTGATTACCACGTGATGAGAGAGAAGTATTTTTTTCCTATTTTAAAGTGCAATTGGAAGATAGAAGTACATTTTTTGTGGACAAATTTTGAAGCCAAACATACACTTTTCACCAGACGGAGGGAGTAGGGCATGATAACCCACAAGTATAGGGGATCGCAACAGCTTTCGAGGATAGAGTATTCAACCCAAATTTATTGATTCGACACAAGGGGAGCCAAAGAATATTCTCAAGTATTAGCAGCTGAGTTGTCAATTCAACCACACCTAGAAACTTAGTATCTGCAGCAAAGTGTTTAGTAGCAAAGTAATATGATAGTGGTGGTAGCGGCAACAAAAGTAAAGACAGCAAAAATAATATTTTTGGTATTTTGTAGTGATTGTAACAGTAGCAGCGGGAAAGTAAATAAGCGTAAACCAGTATATGGAAAACTCGTAGGCACCGGATCAGTAATGGATAATTATGCCGGATGCGGTTCATCATGTAATAGTCATAACATAGGGCGACACAGAACTAGCTCCAATTCATCAATGTAATGTAGGCATGTATTCCGTATATAGTCATACGTGCTTATGGAAAAGAACTTGCATGACATCTTTTGTCCTACCCTATTGGAAACTAAGGGATATTAAGGTCTCCTTTTAATAGAGAACCAGAACAAAGCATTAGCACATAGTGAATACATGAACTCCTCAAACTATGGTCATCACAGGGAGTGGTCCCGATTATTGTCACTTCGGGGTTGCCGGATCATAACACATAGTAGGTGACTATAGACTTGCAAGATAGGATCAAGAACTCACATATATTCATGAAAACATAATAGGTTCAGATCTGAAATCATGGCACACGGGCCCTAGTGACAAGCATTAAGCATAGCAAAGTCATAGCAACATCAATCTCAGAACATAGTGGATATTAGGGATCAAACCCTAACAAAACTAACTCGATTACATGATAAATCTCATCCAACCCATCATCGTCCAGCAAGCCTACGATGGAATTACTCACGCACGGCGGTGAGCATCATGAAATTGGTGATGGAGGATGGTTGATGATGACGACGGCGACGAATCCCCCTCTCTGGAGCCCCGAACGGACTCCAGATCAGCCCTCCCGAGAGGTTTTAGTGCTTGGCGGCGGCTCCGTATCGTAAAACGCGATGATTTCTTCTCTCTGATTTTTTTCTCTCCGAAAGCAAATATATAGAGTTGGAGTTGGCGTCGGAGGGCATCCAGGGGGCCCACGAGGAAGGGGGGCGCGCCCTAGGGGGGGAGTGCGCCCCCCACCCTCGTGAGAAGGGTGTGGGCCCCCCTGGTCTTCATCTTTGGCGAGGATTTTTTATTATTTTTTCTAAGATGTTCCGTGGAGTTTCAGGTCATTCCGAGAATATTTGTTTTCTGCACATAAAACAACACCATGGCAATTCTGCTGAAAACAGCGTCAGTCCGGGTTAGTTCCATTCAAATCATACAAGTTAGAGTCCAAAACAAGGGCAAAAGTGTTTGGAAAAGTAGATACGACGGAGACGTATCAGGGCACTAGCTCTAGGGTGCCCAAACACTCAAAAGTAATAAGCTTCTCACTTTCACTTCACGTATCACCGATGCAACTAATGCAATGGCGCTCTTATCCTCATTGACGCTCTTATCTATTCACCCAACGACCAACACCATATCCAGCCATCAAAAATCATCCATCTCGCTCCCGTCCTCTCTGTGGAACTCTTTCTTCCCAGCAAGCCTCGCTACTACAGCCGACGTTCATCATCCCTGGCCGTTGTTGCAATGCTCGCTAGCGAAGTTGCAACCGCCGCCGGCCAAAAATACAAGTCGTTGATGTGTTGGAAAGTTGCAAACCATGGCGGAGTTGCAACCATGAGAGGCAAGTGCTAGAAACAGCATCGGGGCGCTGCTGCTAGCCGCCGGCGCCCAGCGAGACCAGTTGGTGGCGTGCTGGAACCAGCAAAATGACAAGGGCGACCCGCGCGGCGGCACGGGGTTGCTAGAACCGTGAGGCGGGGTGCTGGAATAGGCCATGAAGTTTCCTGGAATCGAGAAGAGACTTCTTCGATGGTGAGGTTTTTGCTGCAACCGGCTAGCCTAGTGCTGGAACTGGCCAAACCAGTGCTATAGCCGCCGACAACGACAGCTACCACTGGCAACGATGACCATTTTTGCTGCAACCACGCCCGTGGATGCTGGAACCAACAATTGTGGGTGCTGCTACCAATGGCAACAACTTTTTCTATGATATTGAAGACGACAGAGGCACGGGACGCTGCAACCGGCACCCGCTGGCGCCAGACGACGCATAGCCTTGCCATCGGTGGCGAGATTGCGCCATGAACGACACGTTACCAAGGCACTGCATACTAGTATTGATGACGAGGGGGGGGAGAAGATGACGCTGGGGGATGGGGCGGCACCCGCTGGCGCCAGACGACACGCGGCCTTGCCATCGGTGGCGAGCTTGCGCCATGAACGACACGCGTGGCCTTGCCATCGGTGGCGAGCTTGCGCCATGAACGACACGCGTGGCCTTGCCATCGGTGGCGAGCTTGCGCCATGAACGACACGTGTGGCCTTGCCATCGGTGGCGAGCTTAGGAAGATGGCAAGGAGGGTGTGGAAAAGAGGGGGGATTGGACATATGCGTTTAGTTGGATTGCATGACTCTCGCCTATTTATAATTATTTTGTCCAAGTTATTTTTGAGCATTGTGCACAAGAGACGAATCACGTGGCTCAATAACTAGCTAGCATGGCTAGGGTTGCTCATGACCATGTTGAACCTCCAAATCTGTTGACGGAGAACCCTTTCTCTTTCATTCATAGTTTTATTGTGGACTGATGGCATTCCCTCAAAAGGAAAAGAAAAAACTTAAGGCTATGTTCGGTTA
>NC_057797.1:546212513-546233355 GCF_018294505.1 Triticum aestivum | reverse complement strand
GGTCCAATCCCTGTCTTGCTGATGATAGCCTTTGGTTAGGCCTCGTCTGGACCAAATCCCTCCCAAACCCCATGGATATCACCGGGAAAAACGACCCATGCGTCCCACCCCGTGAAAGCAAACCCTCTTGTGAAACGTTACACTGCGTCTCTCTCTCGCCCCGACCCACTCTCCTCTTGTGGGTTGCTGCCGAGCTCGTCTATGCTGTTAATTGATACTGCTGTAGAGTGTAGAGGATTAACCGAATGCATCATGAATTGCATAGTGACATGTATTTAGTCCCCGAGAGGATTTGGTGTGGGGTGGGGGATCACCCAATCCTATAGAGTATTAAATCCACTAGAGGATTATATACTCTGCAACCGAACAAGGCCTAAAGGGGTGAGCAATTGAAGCACCATGAATCAATAGAAAAAGTGAAAAACACGAAGAGGAATAAGAAAATAAAATGAAAATAGATAATGCAAATCTGAGACCACGATAATCAAAGGCAAGTCATGAGAAGTATAAAAAAGAAGACAACCTATTCTTTTCCTTTCTTTCTGAAACAAGGATAAGCCATGAGAAGTATAAAAAAGAAGACAACCTATATTCTTTCTGAGCACCTCTATGTGCCTCCAACACCATACATGCTTTTATCATTCGGTATTCCTTCTGGGAAAATGAAGAAAAACCTCAACCCTCTTTTCAGCAGGGAAAAACATCGGTCTAAGCATGACAACTCCCATAGAGCTGAAGTTAACTAAAACATCTCGATTTGTTAAGCTAGACACAATCGTCCCATGGCATCACAAAATACAGCTTGATTCCCACAAGTTCTCAGCGCCGTGACAAACTTTGGTTGATGAACCCTGTCATTAGCCCCTGCATTCCTCAAGCTTCTGCTGCAGCCTCACGTTGTGCCTTAACTACAAAACAGTGGGAATCTATGTCACAGCAATACACATGGTAAAATTTAACAAGTGGTCAATTCCTAATGTGGATTACCAGAATACTTAAATGATGCACACTGCCACGTAAATGATAACAATATGGTCTCAGAAACATCGGCTGGGTCCCGATTCGTAGACAATAGTCTCTTTTTCTAAGCCCCATAAATCATTTAGTATGCCTCATCAGAAGTACAATGATGATGGCAACCAATACTTTCATGGTAAACGACATCATCAATTCATTTTGCTGATATGATGCACATTGAGGATATACTCCCTCCGTCCCAAAATTCTTGTCTTAGATTCCTCTAGATACGGATGTATCTAATACTAAAATGTGACTTGATGCATCCGTATTTGGACAAATCTAAAACAAGAATTTTGGGACGGAGGGAGTACAATAATTAAAGATGAACTGGAAGTTTTAGGAACTGCTTCCGCGAAACTGAAGATGAACCGAAACCTATGAGTACCTATCGGCTACTTAGCAAACTAATTAGAAGGAAAAACCTTACGCACGTGAGTGTGTTACTGAAAGCCAAATAATGTTGATGAACTAGAATAAGAAACATAACAAAACTTACACAATCAGCTATCTCTTCCTGTTTCAGAGGCGGAACTACTTCGTCTTCTTTCCAGCCAAGAGATTTCAGGAAAGCCATTTCTTCTGGACTAGGTTCATCTTCAGTAGGATATGATTCCTCTTCCCCAGCTACAATGGGCACAAACAACAAACTGGCATCACCATAGCTGGAGTCTGCCTTTGCGGAACCATCATTTATATCTGCTGCCATAATGGCCAGAGTAGCTTCAGCCTTGTCTGCCTGAGGCGCCATAGATCCATTTTCGGCATCACCATGATCTGATAAAGAGTTGGTATTCTTGACAGCTGCAACCCCATGGGACCCACGATAAAAAACATCAAGAGGTTCCAAAGATGCCTTTGTTTCCTCATTGTCAGAGAGGTGTCGCTGAGACCCATCACAAGAATTTGCATCCTCACAAGAACTACTTCCAGTCTCAATACACTTGATTCCAGCATCAAACAAGGATAAATCAAGACACGGGTTCTTCTGTTCATTAATCAAGCTAGATGAGGACTCAATACCCGTGCTTGAACCATTTAAAGACTTGCTCCGCAGAAACTCAAAGAATTTATGCTTGGCTTTTGTTATTGATTTTCTCTCACCAGATGGACCTTGTTGTAATTGCAAAGGGAGGCCATTTATGACACCTTTAAGCTTTTGGTTGACAAGGGGCTTTTTCAGTGGTTCCACTGAAGAAGATCGACCTAGAATAGGGCTTAAAGGATTGCTAGTGGAGTCTTTTGAGGTATTTGCAGCACCATTCTGCTCACGGGTCAGGACTTGAAAGGATCCTGGTTGAGATGGCTTGGCAACCTCAGATTTGACTGGAGTACGAACAGAGGTATTGGAAGACTGTGCTGACAGTTGGGGTGCAGTTTTGATAGAACCATTAGAATCCCCAGCTCTTGCACCTTTCGTTTTTAACCTATCTGACAAAGTAGATACCTGCAAAGCATTAAGGAATAAGGGCAAACCAAAGTGTATTTTTTTCAGTACAAGGCAACACCACTCCATATCAACACACACAAGAAAACACTCCATAAATAAGTGAAACAGAAAACCAGCCAGAAGCACATATAGAGGATTTACTTTATGCAACCTTCCCCAAAATGTAGACATGCCTGAACAAACTACGGTGTATTATATCAATTGCATGCTTAATGATCAAATGCTGATCAAGTAATATACAAAAGGGAAGTTTCTGTCAGTTTTGCTGTGTGGTGGAATATTTGTAGATGTTATAGTATCAAGAAAATGTTTAGTAGTTGGCATATACTACTATGAAATAAAATAAAATATGGATCATAAGCAGTAATATTGACAAACTCATATAACATGGAAGGTCAAACACACAAAAAAATTGTCCCACTAAAATTCTAATAATAGAGTTCTCTTAATCTAAGTTCTTTGCGGGGAACATAAATACATAATCTACATGCACAGTAATCCTAATAATTTCTTTCAGGTGTTCATGAGCCAAACAAGTAAGAGAAACTACAAAACTCACACTACCAGTTAAGTCTTACATCAGAACAAACAGCTTCTATGTAATGAGTATTTCAACTGTTCTAACGATCAATATGATTCATAACTCAATGCTACAAGAATAGAAGTTTCTGACTTTTGAATCAATATTCCTTGTAAATTAGTTCAGAACCAAACTGCGTATTTAAATAACGGGTGTACAAAAATATAAAGGATGATAGATTTTACAACAGAAAAACATATCTCCTAATCTCCAGCGCGTACGTTCAAACTATCAACTAATATGTATCCATACTTACACCACATCATGCATTGCATTTACATAAATTATTATGCTATGAAGACACTCAGGTAACTGCCACATCCGCTTCATGGATACTTGCAGTTTGCAAAGAACATGAAGCGACTGAACCAGCTTATGACCATATCTTGTAAATATTATGAATATGATCACTAATGACATGCGTAATTTAGGACCAGGCAATTGTAAGGGACATTGATGAAGCAGATTCCTGACATAGAAACAAAATTGAATTGTTCATCCATGAATAACAGTCCGATACTACTTGATCATGCAAGACAAAGAAAGTTGAAATTATGCTTGTGATGATCTGTCTTTCAAAAGCAAAATTACAAACCAGACAGTGTATCCGAGAAATTGCACGATTTAAATACAACCATGGTAATCACACAAGACACAAAACAACAAAACAAAACAATTGATCTCACAGAGAAGGCAATGTACAGAGTGCATACAGAATTTTTGTTTGATGAAGGCGTCAGAGGTCTTAGAATACACTGCCTCATAGTTCTTTCTTCAATCTTCTGAGCGTCAATCGATAGCTGGGTAAAAAAATGATATTGCACAGGAAACATTAATTAGATTAAGTGAATGGTACAAAATGAGTATGATCATAGACCAAAAGGAGTAAACAACACAAGATATCATATTCAGTACATAATACATTACCTGAGGTGTGGTGGAAATTTTTAATGGAGTCTGCATTACTGTTTCAGCCATGCTTAAGGCAGTCCCACAGTTCGACACTACAAGCTGCTGACTGGAACCAGCACGTGATGAAGCAGAAGAGGTCTGGGTATTGCTTGGCTCACTAAGTCCAGGGACTTCTGCTAGCACTGAGTTCCAGCCATCAGGCGCGGTAACCAATGGTATGCTCTGAATTGGGGAGCCAATTCCAGGAGATGGAACTCTAACTACATCATGTTTTCCATTGTTGTCCTCAGAACTAAGGTGTGGGAATTCTCGCTCAAAGGACATGCCGCCAGCATCCTTTCTAGATAGATTACCATTGTCCAAACTTACTCCAGATGCTCGATTCAATGTGTCCAACTTTGGACGAATACGATTAAACCTATCGCTTTCGGGTCTGCATGAGTTAAAGGGCCCAAAGCCATCACGCAGTGGGTCACCTGCAAGACCCAATCTACTCTCCCAATCACGGAAATCAGAATCCTTGTCACAACCCCTGTCCCTGTTGCTCCTTCCAAAACTAGCATACCCTCTTGACTTCACTGTGCCATCCCGGTCATGCCGTCTGGACACACTTGGGCCAGAACCCCTGCGGGAAGAGGACTGTTGGGAGCTCCGTTCACGATCACGGCCTGAAGATCGGTTTCTTGATGAAGCACCCCTGTCTTGATCATCTAAAAGCATTCAAGTAACAGCTCATTAGCAAATATACATCATGTGTGTAAGCTTAGAAGAACAGTCATTTAAACGAGGTTCATATATGTTTAGCTAAACCATGCAGAGTTAAACCAAAGCAACCAGAAAGACGTGGCAAAAATTGTTGAAGGAACAATGGACATCAACCCTTACTACATGCCAAGTGCAAGAACAATAAAATTCATACGCATTAATGCAATATATCACAGAACAAAAGGCTGCATCGTTGATGTAATACACTATACAGTATGATTGGTATCTCACATAACGGTCCCCAGGTACTACACATGTGACAACAAGCAACAAATGAGTTTACTAGACATATCAACAAAAGAAAATAATTTTAAAATAGCTATTTGTGACTACATGAGCACGCTTCTGTGCCTTGAATCAATAATTACATTTGCCACACCAATGGACAGCTAAAAACTGATCTTGCACAGATGAAGCTTGGGACCTTGCGTCCTGAGCTCCTTGCAGCAGGCCAATCTACTGCACACAGTTAACTCCCAGTGCCTCTCCACTGGGCAAACCCCAATATACAACCCGAGACTTGTCTCCAGGCCAAAGCAAGTAATATGAAATGGTGCCTTGGACCTCTTGGTCATGAACTTTCCATTTCAGCATTTGTGTGATTGCAGGCAGTGAGATTGCAGAGACATGGTGAAGTGAAGAATGCGTTTATAGTTCTTTATGCATTTACTTTTACATACTACTCCCTCCATCCCAAAATAAGTGACTCAACTTTGTACTAACTTTATACTAAAGCTAGTATAAACTTGAGTCACTTATTTTGGGACGGAGGAAGTATAATTTAATTCATTAACCATTTGCTTGGTCTAGTTATGCTAGTCTGCTAATCAAAACAAGTTATAGTACGAAATACCAGACCACATTTTGCTTCTAGCCTAATATAGCTCTACTTCTGCTAGTACACTACAATAAACAATACCATAGCAATTAGCAAGTTCAGTGCACATGCATATCCCACTGCACCAAGGAAAGAAAATTGTCTATTGCTAAAAATGTCTTGCCTACCCCTTAAGCTACTTAAACTAGAGGTATCAACTATGTATATATTTGTGTATGGAGAAGGGCATACATTCTACTATCTATTTCCATATATGCAGGCAAGAAAGGCAAGCATTTAAGAATGATCAACAAAGCTGCAAGCATGAAAGACATGAGAAATAGTCATGATATATCAACTACACATCATGCCTCTCTCCAAGCAATTCTTAAGAGGTGATTCGGCCTAATCCTCACGTACTCCCTAGTACATTTGGCATTACACGGACTGCTGATGCATTATGGCAACACGGCTAACCAACATGAACAAGTAAACATTCCCGTCCAAGAAAGTCTCTGAAGTCTGGACTGACTCCAGCGCAATAGCCCAATAACTACCATTAAATCATTTCCAAGTAAATAATATTTAATTTAATAACAGTTACCGCGGTTAAAAATTACACACTGATAACCATCAGTTTACCATGCAACAGCACGAGGCTGATGTGCTGATGTAAACAATGTCTATGAAGACAGATTGCTCCATGATTACCACAAGTCCAAAATTACGCATTTATGTGACATATTACACTTGCTTCATGTTTCATGCAACAAACATACTAAATAAAGCGCTTCACAGTACAAGCATTGTCCTTGAATCAGACTCATGCCAATACTGGTGGTAGAAAGGTTGAAGAATGATCATTGTTCTTAAAAAAATGGTGAGCTAGCAGGCAGCAATTGCACACCAGAAGAAGTGCACTAACTTCACCGTGCATAAATGAAAAAAACACCACCCAGCATAAAAAAGTCTAAGAACTAATAACGGCTCGTGTAAAATTATTCAATACCACTAGAAACGTATGCGATTCGACTACTATAATAACAATTAATCTTGCAAAACTTTCTATAAGCAGCACTAACCCCTAGCCGTTATATGCACCAAAATGGTAAATTGAAGGAAAGGCAGCTCACCTGCACGGGGCGATGTTCCTGGCCGGAAGCCTGTGGCAGCTACTGTCGGTGCGGCAACCCCGCGCACCAGCCATTCTGGTTTCAATGAGGGCTCACCTCGGTCCATGCCAGCAGGCGCCGTTCACCATCTACGCGCCCCAGCAGCGACGTCCGGTCCGGCACAGCAATGAAACCACCACCACTACTACCACCACAACTACCTTTCACTCCTAGTCCTAGTCAATCACTCAGGGTGGTGCCTACACACGATTCAACAGCACATCCGCAGTTCCGCGCCCAGTCTCCACTCAGGGCGAAGCCGAGACCACCAAAGCCTAGCCCCGAGGGGCGGATCTAGATGGTGTGCCGTGTGTGCAGCGGCACACCCAGATGTTGTGAAGGTCAGTGGGATTTAACTAACCGCTGGATGATAACAAGCTCATACCTCAAACCCCAATGGCTAAAGACTGCAGACGGGGTGGAGACAGCAAGAACGCGATGTCCCGACGAGGAAGGACGGGAACGGCGATGGCGGCCACGCGCGTGAGAGGCGGGCGTGCGGGATTGAGGCCTCAGCCGTGACGCTAGGGTACGGCGCGGCGGCGGCGGCGGCGGCTCTAGGGCACGGTTTGTTTGTAGGTCAGGACTCGGTGGGAAGAGAGAAGATTGATCAAGCAGGAGGCAGGCTGCTCGGGCTGGGATAGAGCGCCTCGGCGGGCGGGCGACCACTCTGCGTACGGTGTTGTCGATGGGTCTCGCCGTGAAATCTGCGGAAGGCGGCGGCGGCGGAGGATTGGGAAATCTCGCGGGGATTCGCGGGATTCGGGAAGCTCTTGCGAAGGGATTCGGGGCGCCGATTTTTCGAGAGGATTTATCTTGCTCGGAATTTTTGTGGGTTTGTGAATTCCGCAGGGGGTGTGGGTTTGTGTGGTGTGCTTGTTCGTCTTGGGCAGGAAGGAGAGAAACCCTATGCAAACTGTGACTTCCTTCGCCCTCCTCCGCCCCCTTCCCTTTCCCGGATGACGGTTGAATTCCTATCTGGTTTTCCTTGCCTTCTTTTCTTTTTCTTTTTTCTTTTTTTATTCACACGCAAGAAATTTACCGTGTCCGTCTCGCACAGAAAAAAGATTAGCACGTCATTGCTACTGCCAAAGTAGTGCTACCAGAACTTATCTCGTCACAATTCAAGTGGTTGCATGGTTAACAGAACAGTAGTATTCTCAGCTCATTACAGTTCTAGGTCTTAGACTTACATTAATACTTGCATTTTTCTGGATTTTTTCATGCCATCCAGATATGTACATTCGGTGAAATGAGATGCTCCGTCAACTATGAAAGAGTCTATGGCGACTTGATCGATCTCAAGATGATGTGCCAACTTCATTTCTGAAGGTGTTCATTGGGATAAAGTGTGTGTTCATGTGTTCATAAGGGTGATTGTATGTGCGTATATATGTATATGAGTGTTTGCTTTTGTACCGTGTTAAAGAAAAACTTATCTAGTTTATGTGGCCTTTTTTAGCTGGGGTATGCCTGAATTTGTGATGCACCCATTTACTCTTATAAATAAATGGTTAGTTACAAGCAATTTTTTTTAAAAAACTTTCAATCTATTAATCTTTAATTATGACACGACAATGAACATGAAAAAACTAATAATAAATACATTCAGATCTATGGATCACCTAGGGACTACTACAAGCATTGAAGCGAAACGAAGGCGGAAGGCACGGCGTCGCCATCGCTCCTTCATCATCGTAGTCAGATGAAAGGTGGTCTTTGCCTGCAAAGCCTCTGGCCGTGACGCAGCGGTGGGCTTGACGATGACATTCGTCGTGCCGTCCTGGCGGTCTTGGTCACGTTGCATGAGAATGGAAATCTTTGGTAGATACCTCGAGACCGCGCGCTTGCGCTTGTCTCCTTAGCACCAAAGAGGAAACCTGCTGCTCCACGCCCGCTGACGACCGACTGGCCTTGGTCGTCATGGCTTGCGTCACCTTAATCTCATGAGGTGGGCACCCGCATAGAAATCTCCACTTCTCGGGAGCCAGTCTGGGGAGGCCGCTCCCTCCGGAGGTCTTGATGTCGCCCGCCTCGCGAGGCTTGGCCCCTCGCAAGGGTCTTGTCTTGAAGGTGTTGTAGATGGGGCGTACCAGGCCGTCGACGGAGCCACGCCATGGGCCGCAGGCAGGCAAGTCTAGGCACCTTGGTTTTCAGAACACCGCCAGTAGCCCCCGGGCCCAAGGCGCGGTCGGACTTGGCTTCAAGGCGAAGCCAAAGGGCAAGGGTCAAGCGTTGCGAGCCCTAATCGCCTGCGGACCGACTCGACGCGTGGCGCTTGATGGGACGTGGGCGTCTCCACTTTCCACGCTGCCTCGGCAACTGCCCGACGTGACAACTGCCTGGTGCATGCAGAAAGGACATCATTACCTGGACGTGAGAGGCCGGCGGTTGGCCTCCCTCTGGCTATATAAATGGGAGAGGGGACGGAGCCCCCCAGCTCATCTTCATTTTTTCGGTCCCTACTTGTCCTCCTTCCTCGTTCTGCCATCCCGCCAAAGCGTCCATGGATCCAGTGAGGAGGCTTTCCGCCACGAAGAAGGGAAAGGCTCCCAAGGAGGGGCCAGGCTCGCCGCCGCTCAAGAGTCTCATCCCAATTTATGGGGGAATCATAGTATCCATCATCCTTTCCTCACATGGGACAATGCTCTAATAATGATGACCATCACACTTTTATTTTCTTACAACTCTACAACTCGATACTTAGAACAAAACATGACTCTATATGAATGCCTCCGGTGGTGTACCGGGATGTGCAATGACTCATGAGTGACATGTATGAAAGAATTATGAACGGTGGCTTTGCCACAAATACGATCTCAACTACATGATCATGCAAAGCACTATGACAATGATGAAGCGTGTCATAGCAAACGGAGCGGTGGAAAGTTGCATGGCAATATATCCCGGAATGGCTATGGAAATGCCATAATAGGTAGGTATGGTGGCTGTTTTGAGGAAGGTATATGGTGGATTTATGGTACCGGTGAAAATTGCGCGATACTAGAGAGGCTAGCAATGGTGGAAGGGTGAGAGTACGTATAATCCATGGACTCAACATTAGTCATAAAGAACTCACATACTTATTGCGAAAATCTATTAGTTATCGAAACAAAGTACTACACGCATGCTCCTAGGGGATAGATTGGTAGGAAAAGACCATCGCTCGTCCCCGACCGCCACTCATTTGGAAGGCAATCAATAAATAAATCATGCTCCGACTTCATCACATAACGATTCACCATACGTGCATGCTACGGGAATCACAAACTTCAAAACAAGTATCCCTCAAATTCACAACTACTCAACTAGCATGACTCTAATATCACCATCTCCATATCTCAAAACAATCATCAAGTATCAAACTTCTCTTAGTGTTCAATGCACTTATATGAAGGTTTTTATAATGCCATGTTGTTCTAAAGGACTCTCAAAATAATATAAGTGAAGCATGAGAGATCAATTATTTCTATAAAATAAAACCACCGCCATGCTCTAAAAGATATAAGTGAAGTACTAGAGCAAATGACAAACTACTCCAAAAGATATAAGTGAAGATCAATGAATAGTCGAATAATTATGCAACCATGTGGAGACTCTCTAACATTTAATAATTTCAGATCTTGATATTTTATTCAAACAGCATGCAAAAAAGATGACGCTCCAAGCAAAACACATATCATGTGGGGAATAAAAATATAGCTCCAAGTAAAGTTACCGATGAATGAAAACGAAAGAGGGGATGCCTTCCGGGGCATCCCAAACTTAGGCTCTTGGTTGTCCTTGAATATTACCTTGGGGTGCCTTGGTCATCCCCAATCTTAGGCTCTTGCCACTTCTTATTCCATAGTCCATCGAATCTTTATCCAAAACTTGAAAACTTCACAACACAAAACTTAACAGAAAACTCGTAAGCTCCGTTAGTATAAGAAAATAAATCACCACTTAGGTACTGTTGTGAACTCATTCTAAATTCATATTGGTGTAATATCTACTGTATTCCAACTCATCTATGGTTCATACCCTCCGATACTACTCATAGATTCATCAAATATAAGCAAACAACATATAGAAAACAGAATCTGTCAAAAACAGAACAGTCTGTAGTAATCTGTATCAAACGTATACTTCTGGAACCCCAAAAATCCTGAGAAATTAGGAAGTCCTAGACAATTTGTTTATTAATCTACTGCAAGTGGAATTGGTATTTTATCGCTCTCTGGTAAAAAATGAAAATTATTCTCATGAGCGCATACTTTCTGTTTTTTACAGCAAGATCAAATAACAATCACCCAAGAAGATCCTAAAGGCTCTACTTGGCACAAACACTAATTAAAAGTATAAAACTACATCTAAAAAGAGGCTAGTTGAATTATTTGTCACTAAATAGGAGCAAAAAGCAAAGAACAAAAGTGAAGTTGGGTTGCCTCCCAACAAGCGCTATCGTTTAACGCCCCTAACTAGGCATGATGATTTCAATGATGCTCACATAAAAGATAAGAATTAAAACATAAAGAGAGCATCATGAAGAATATGACTAGCACATTTAAGTCTAACCCACTTCCTATGCATAGGGATTTTATGAGCAAACAACTTATGCGAACAATAATCAACTAGCATAGGAAGGCAAGACAAGCATAACTTCAAAACTTTAATCACAGAGAGGAAACTTGGTATTATTGCAATTCCTACAAGCATATATTCCTCCCTCATAATAATTTTCGGTAGCATCATGAATGAATTCAACAATATAACCAGCACCTAAAGCATTCCTTTCATGACCTACAAGTATAGAATTTTTACTACTCTCCACATAATCAAAATTCTTCTCATTCGAAGTAGTGGGAGTATCATAAGAGACTCGAATACTATAAATTGTTTCCACATTAAATGAGTAATGTTTAGAAAAAGAGTAATCATAATCATAACAAGTTTTATAAATATAATCATCGCTACTTTTATAGCATAAGTTTCATCACAATAATCATCATAAGTAGCAACTTTGTTCTCATCATAATCAATTGAAACCTCTTCCAAGATAGTGGAATTGTTACTAAATAAAGTCATGGCCTCTCCTAATCCACTTTCATAATTATCATAATAAGATTCAACATCCTCCAAAATAGTGGGATCATTACTTCCTAAAGTTGACACTCTTCCAAACCCACTTTCATCAATAAAATCATCATAAGTAGAAGGTATGCTATCATCATTATACATTTGCATATCAAAACTTGGAGACTAAAAATATCATCTTCATTAAACGTAGCATCCCTAAGCTTAGGACAAACATTAATTGCAGCAAATATATTCTCAAAAACATCATCTTCATCAAACATAGCATCCCCAAGCTTGGGCCTTTTCATATCATAAGCATAATCACTCTCATCATTAATAGTATGGATGGCACCAATAGTATAGCAATTATCATCATCACAATGAGTAAATAGGAGCAACATCATTTGGGAGAGATACCTTTCTACCTTTACTTCTCCGTCTTTTCTTTTTCTTCTTCACATCATGTGTGGGTTCAATCCTCTTTTTGGAGCTCCTTATTAATGAGATTGGTTGATTAGAAGGCTCATCCTCGTTACCTGATTCATCATAAGAAATAATAGGAGAATATTGGGAAGTCTCTTCCCTTTCATTAGTATTCTCTTCATCCTCTATTTGTTTTTTTTCTTTATGTAATTGGCAATATAAGGATTTTCAATGCAATTCACCGCACAATACATATAAATTTCCTCTAGATCAAAATTAAGAACTCTATGAAGGGCAATTCTGGAATAACCTTAGATATACGTTTCATTTCTTCATAACCCAAGAGCAAACTAAGTTCATTATGATGTGCAAGGGAAATCAAGTCATCACAGTTTTTGGACACGATACGATCATGAAACAATTTGCATTGGGCACTGAAACGATCACATTCATTTCAAAGTTCACAAGTAGGGCCAAGAAAGTTTAAATTTTTAGCACAAACATCTAGCCTTTCTTGCAACCATTTAGTTTCCAAATACTTATGCCTCTTGCAAAATCTATCTTCCCTGTTTGGTATGTAATTGCAAACTCTATGCACTCCACAAAAATTGACATGCTTATAAGTGATATTTTCATCATGACTAGTGCAATCATCATTAGTACTATGGATATTCAAAGAGTTCATACTAATAACATTGCAATCATGCTCATCATTCAAAGATTTAGTGCCAAACATTTTATAGACTTCTTCTTCTAGCATTTGAGCACAATTTTCCTTTCCATCATTCTCACGAAAGATATTAAAAAGATGAAGCGTATGAGGCAAACTCAATTCCATTTTTTTTGTAATTTTCTTTTATAAACTAAACTAGTGATAAAACAAGAAACTAAAAGATTCGATTGCAAGATCTAAAGATATACCTTCAAGCGCTAACCTCCCCGGCAATGGCGCCAGAAAAGAGCTTGATGTCTACTACACAACCTTTTTCTTGTAGACGTTGTTGGGCCTCCAAGTGCAGAGGTTTGTAGGACAGTAGCAAATTTCCCTCAAGTGGATGACCTAAGGTTTATCAATCCGTGGGAGGCGTAGGATGAAGATGGTCTCTCTCAAACAACCCTGCAACCAAATAGCAAAGAGTCTCTTGTGTCCCCAACACACCCAATACAATGGTAAATTGTATAGGTGCACTAGTTCGGCGAAGAGATGGTGATACAAGTGCAATATGGATGGTAGATATAGGTTTTTGTAATCTGAAAATATAATAACAGCAAGGTAACTAATGATAAAAGTGAGCACAAACGGTATTGCAATGTGTTCAAACAAGGCCTAGGGTTCATACTTTCACTAGTGCAAGTCCTCTCAACAATAATAACATAATTGGATCATATAACTATCCGTCAACATGCAACAAAGAGTCACTCCAAAGTCACTAATAGCGGAGAACAAACAAAGAGATTATGGTAGGGTATAAAACCACCTCAAAGTTATCCTTTCTGATCGATCTATTCAAGAGTCCGTAGTAAAATAACATGAAGCTATTCTTTCCATTCAATCTATCATAGAGTTCGTACTAGAATAACACCTTAAGACACAAATTAACCAAAATCCTAATGTCACCTAGATACTCCAATGTCACCTCAAGTATCTGTGGGTATGATTATACGATATGCATCACACAATCTCAGATTCATCTATTCAACCAACACAAAGAACTTCAAAGAGTGTCCCAAAGATTCTACCGGAGAGTCAAGACGAAAACGTGTGCCAACCCCTATGCATAAGTTCACGAGGTCACGGAACTCGCAAGTTGATCACCAAAACATACATCAAGTGGATCACATGATATCCCATTGCCACCACAGATAAGCACATGCAAGACATACATCAAGTGTTCTCAAATCCTTAAAGACTCAATCCAATAAGACAACTTCAAAGGGAAAACTCAATTCATCACAAGAGAGTAGAGGGGGAGAAAACATCATAAGATCCAACTATAATAGCAAAGCTCACGATACATCAAGATCGTACCACCTCAAGAACACGAGACAGAGATAGATCAAACACATAGCTACTGGTACATACCCTCAGCCCCGAGGGTGGACTACTCCCTCCTCGTCATGGAGAGCGTCGGGATGATGAAGATGGCCACCGGAGAGGGATTCCCCCTCCGGCAGGGTGCCGGAACGGGTCTAGATTGGTTTTAGGTGGCTACGGAGGCTTCTGGCGGCGGAACTCCCGATCTATTCTGCTCCTCGATGTTTCTAGGGTATATTGATATATATATAGGCGAAAGAAGTCGGTCAGGGGAGCCATGAGGCGCCCACGAGGGTGGGGGCGTGCCCAGGGGGGTAGGGCGCGCCTCCCTGCCTCGTGCCTCCCTCGAAGCTTCCCTGACATAAACTCCAAGTCTCCTGGATTGCTTCCGTTCCAAAAATAACTTTCCCGAAGGTTTCATTCCGTTTAGACTCTGTTTGATATTCCTTTTTTTCGAAACACTGAAATAGGCAAGAAAACAACAATTTGGGTTGGGCCTCCAGTTAATAGGTTAGTCCCAAAAATAATATAAAAGTGTATAATAAAGCCCATAAACATCCAAAACAGATAATAATAGCATGGAACAATAAAAAATTATAGACATGTTGGAGACGTATCACCCTGCGCCGGTTCCGACGTGGCGGCCAGCTCGCCAACTAGGCGAGCGCCTGTGTGGCAGCACACAGCTTCTAGGCCAACTAGCCAAGCACCTGCGTGGTGGCATGCAGATCTTCATGAAGACCCTGCCACCGCACCATCTCAGCAGCCAGCCAGCCAGCCACCCATGCCAGCGGAAGCGTTGGCACGCGTGCAACTACTCCTCGACTTCCCTCCAGCAGCGGAGAAGCTCGACGAGTGGAGGGCCACCATTCGAAGCCTCATCAGCTTCGCCAACAAAGACGAGCCGCGCCCAGCGGGACCCTTGTGCCGGCGTTCTGTCGAGCCGGTGCATGCCGGCGGTGGGAGGACTCGGGATGCTGCGACCATGGTGCACTCTCCTCCCCCACGGTCGCGACAGCAGCCGTTGGCTCGCCGGGCCGGCGCCCGCGACAATGTTTCTACGACGTCGTCTGACCCACGAGCCCGCTGCGACCAACGTCAAGTCCTTTGGGAGCAAGCTCAGGAAGACGCTTGGACCACTATCGAGCGGCGGCTGGATGCGAGCCATCAGTCAGATAGGCGCGGGGGACCCACTATGGACCGCCCAGCGCCGGGGAGGGCCGATGACCTACCTTACGAGGTGGATTGTCCAGCCTTTACCCGTGATCTGCGGCAGTTCAAGTGGCCCACCCACCGCACGTTCAAGCCTGAGGGCGGAGAAAAATACAAAGGCAAGACTCACCTGTCGGAGTTTCTCAGCATCTACACCATCGCGATGCAAGCTGCCGGGGCTCGCGACGATAAGGTGCTTGCCACTTATTTCCCATTGGCACTTAAGCCCAACGTCATGTCATGGTTGATGCATCTGCCAGTGGATTCCATCTCTTCTTGGTCGGATATGTGCCATGAGTTTGTTGGCGCCTTTACCAGAGGCCACCAAGCTCCTGGCTAGGCGAGTGATTTGCATGTCATCCCCCAGAAGGATGATGAGTCCCTGCGGAAGTACGTACAAAGGTTCAGCCGTGTGCAGTGCAACATCCCAGATGTTCATCCCGCCGCTGTCATCAGTGCATCCCATCAGAATGTTCTCAACCACAAGATGCGCGAGGAGCTGGCAATGAACAAGGTTAAAGATGTAGCCGAGCTGTATGTTCTGGACGATAGGTGCGCTCGGGCTGAAGAAGGAAGGAAGTACCCTGGCGAAGATGCCGGCGTGGAAACCGACTCCACAGACGAAGACGTCGCCGCCCCGGCAAACAAGGGCCAACGCCGCAATAGCAAGCGTAAGGGCAAGACAGTGCTTGCCGTCGAGGGATCTGGCGACCCCGGCACTACCAAGAAGGCCAAGGTTGATGACCCCGACAAGGAAGTTGTCGGGTGCGCCGCCTGTCGGGCCTTGGCGACTGCCGACAAGTAGTACTACAAGATCCACCGCACCAAAGGCCATGACCTCCAGAATTGCCGGCAGGTTGAGCTGCTTGCAGAGAAGCATAAAGATGAATATGAGAGGTGCGACAAGGAGAATGGCCAGGATGGTGCTGAGGGGTCCGGCAAGAAGCATGCCGGTCGAGGAGGCTGCCATGACAAGGATAATCAACATGAGAGGCCCGCTCGGGGCTGCGACAAGAAGGAGGAAGATGATGATCATGATGAGGGCGACGAGTCCAGCGAGCACGAGTTCCAGAAAGCTACAGAGGCCATGTGCATCGACGATGGCACCTCGATGCACACCTCTCACCGCCAACTGAAGCAGTGGGCGAGTGAAGTCACTGCGGCGGAGCCATCGTTCGATGCCCAGAGGCCACTGAAGTGGTCCAGGACGCCTATCATTTTTGACACCGAGGATCACCCTGACCGCACAACTGCGGTCTGGTGTTTGTCGTTGTTGGTTTCCCCAACTATACGCAACCTCAAGGTGACGAAGATACTAGTTGACGGTGTGGCCGGTTTGAACTTGATCGCGCCCGCTGTGATCGAAAGGCTACAGATCCCCGATGGAGATCTCAAGGAGACGGGCACGTTTCAAGGGGTCAACTCGGGGAGGAGTCAGCCGAAGGGCAAAGTCACGTTGCCCATCACATTTGGGGGCGAGCTGAACTATCGGACGGAGAAGATCGTTTTTGATGTTGCCAAGATACCCTTGCCCTATAATGGTATCCTCGGCCACCCAGCGTTGGCCAAGTTTACGGCGGCATCACATTACGCTTACAACACGTTGAAGATGCCCGGGCCGATGAGCATCATCACCGTTCCCTCTGACAAGAAGGACGTGCTCATCTGCGCCGACCAACTCTACCGGGAGGCAGTTGCAGCGGCTGCCGCCAAGGCACTTGTTCCTGCCGCTGAGGCCCGGGAGGGAAGAAAACCGGCAAGGCCTCTGCCTCTACCGGCAAGGCCCCTTCCGGCAAGACTTCCGACCCCGGCAAGGACTCCTGCACCTCCTCCGGCAAACGCGCCTCTTTGAAGCGCCGCGTTACCGTTAAGGACATGCCAGAGAGCTCCGCCAGTGGGAGCAAGAGGTCCAAGGCGGCCCCGCCAAAACCAAGAAGGTGCTCGTCAAGGAGGATGGCACTGGTGGAGCTTTTACCATAAGCTCCACCCTCGACAGCAAATAGGAAAGCACATTCATCGCCTTCCCGCGGGCGAATGTCGACATGTTTGCATGGCAAGCATCCGACATCCCCCGACATTTCCAAGGAGGTGATTGAGCACCACCTTGCCGTTTGTCCCCATGCGCGACCCGTCAAGCAGAAGGTCAGAAAGCAAGCTTTGGAGCGACAAGAGTTCATCATCAAAGAGATCAGGGAGTTGGAGGTGGCAGGCTTGGTCAGAGGAGTGCTCCACCCCACGTGGTTTGCCAATCCAATGATAGTGCGTAAGGCAAATGGGAAGTGGAGGCTATGTATTGACTACACAACTATCAATAAGGCTTGTCCAAAGGATCCTTTCCCTTTGCCATGCATTGACCAGATAGTGGACTCCATTGCCGGGTGTGACCTACTGTCATTCCTCGAAGCCTACTCAGGATACCACCAGATCTTCATGATGAAGGAAGACGAAGAGAAAACTGCGTTCATCACCCCACGTGGTACCTACTGTTTCGTACGGATGACTTTTGGGTTGAAAAGCGCGGGTTCGACATTTGCCCGAGCAGTCCAAATTGGTTTTGAGCCCCAGCTGCATAGAAATATGGAAGCCTATATGGATGATATAGTAGTCAAAACCATGGACAAGGCCACACTCATGCAGGATCTGGAGGAAACATTTGCCAACCTACGCAAGATCAACCTCAAGCTCAACCCGGAGAAGTGTGTGTTCGGCGTCCCATCCGGCAAACTTCTTGTGTTCTTTGTGTCTCAACGTGGAATCGAAGCAAATCCCGACAAGATCAAAGCAATTGAGCATAGACATCCGTAGGCTTGCCGACTGTGTTGCTGCTCTAAGTAGGTTCATCTCCAAATCTGCTGAGCGCACCCTCCCCTTATTCAAAGTTTTGAAGAAGGTGGGTCCAATGAAATGGACTCCGGAGGCAGAGGCAGCGCTGCAAGATTTGAAGAAGTACCTCTCCTCCACACCAATACTAGTTGCACCTAAACTGCAAGAGCCGTTGCTGCTATATCTAGCGGCAACGAATCAAGTGGTTAGTGCCGTGCTAGTGGCACAGAGAGAATTTGAGGAAGAAGCAGTGATAACCCACAAGTATAGGGGATAAATTGTAGCCTCTTTCGATAAATAAGAGTGTCGAACCCAACGAGGAGCTAAAGGTAGAACAAATATTCCCTCAAGTTCTATCGACCACCGATACAACTCTACGCACGCTTAACGTCCGCTTTAGCTAAAACAAGTATGAAACTAGAAGTACTTTGTAGGTGTTGTTGGATAGGTTTGCAAGAATATAAAGAGTATGCAAATAAAAACTAGGGGCTGTTTAGGCAAAGAAGCAATAAAGTTAGTATAGCGAGTGTGAAAAAGTGGTGTTAGGAGTTGCGAAATTGTCCCTAAGCAATTGACTACTTTACTAGACCGATAGCAAGTTTTATGTGGGAGAGGCCACTGCTATCATGTCATCCCTAACTTGGAATTCTATGCGCTTATGATTGGAACTATTAGCAAGCATCCTCAACTACTAACGTTCATTAAGGTAAAACCCAACCATAGCATTAAGATATATTGGCCCCCCTTCAATCCCGTATGCATCAATTTCTATGTTAGGTTGAAGCTTCTGTCACTCTTGCCCTCCAATACATAGTCCTATCAACATACAACTAACCCTATGGTGTGATCCACGCGCGTGCTCATATGATGGGCACCAAAGGACAGCAACATAACCACAAGCAAATTAAACCAATCATAGCAATTCACCAATTACCGATAGGACAACGAAAATCTACTCAGACATCATAGGATAGCAACACATCATTGGATAATAATATGAAGCATAAAGCACCATGTTCAAGTAGGGGGTACAACGGGTTGCGGGAGAGTGGACCGCTGTAGATAGATGGAGGAAGGTGATGAAGATGTTGGTGAAGATGACGGAGGTGTTGGTGTAGATCACCGTCACACGATGATGGCCCCGGCGGCGTTCCGGCGCCACCAGGAGAGAGGGGGAGAGAGCCCCCTTCTTCTTCTTCCTCCTTGACCTTCTCCCTAGATGGGAGAAGGGTTTCCCCTCTGGCCATGGCCTCCATGGCGGCGGAGGGGCGAGAGCCCCTCCGAGATTGGATCTGTCTCTTTGTCTCTCTCTGTTTCTGCGCTCTGGTATTCTGCCCTTTCACTGTTTCTTATATATCCGGAGATCCATAACTCCGATTGGATTGAAACCTTCGCCCAGATTTTTCTCTGAAAATTAGCTTTCTTGCGGCCAAAGAAGAGCAGCAACCGCCTTACGGGGGGCCCCACGAGGGTCAGGGGCGCGCCCAAGGGGGCAAGCGCGCCCCTGCCTCATGGCCCCCTCGGGCACCTTCTCGCGTTGGTTCTTCTTCCCACATTTCACAAATATTCCAAAAATATTCTCCGTCCGTTTTTAATCTGTTTGGACTCCGTTTGATATGGATTTTCTGTGAAACAAAAAAACATGCAACAAACAGGAACTGGCACTGGGCACTGGATCAATATGTTAGTCCCAAAAATAGTATAAAAATTTGCCAAAAGTATATGAAAGTTGTAGAATATTGGCATGGAACAGTAAAAAATTATAGATACGACGGAGACGTATCAGCATCCCCAAGCTTAATTCCTGCTCGTCCTCGAGTAGGTAAATGAGAAAAAAATACAATTTTTGATGTGGAATGCTACCTAGCATAATCTTGATCATATATCTAATCATGGCATGAATATTAAGACAAGAGTGATTCAAAGCAATAGTCTATCATTTGACATTAAGACAATAATACTTCAAGCATACTAATAAAGCAATCATGTCTTTTCAAAATAACATGGCCAAAGAAAGTTATCCCTACAAAATCATATAGTCTGGCTATGCTCCATCTTCACCACACAAAATATTCACATCATGCACAACCCCGATGACAAGCCAAGCAATTGTTTCATACTTTTGACATTCTCAAACCTTTCAACTTTCACGCAATACATGAGCGTGAGCCATGGATATAGCACTATAGGTGGAATACAATATGATGGTGGAGGTTGTGTGGAGAAGACAAAAAGGGAGAAAGTCTCACATCAACGCGGCTAATCAATGGGCTATGGAGATGCCCATCAATTGATGTCAATGTGAGGAGTAGGGATTGCCATGCAACGGATGCACTAGAGCTATAAGTGTATGAAAGCTCAAACTGAAACTAAGTGGGTGTGCATCCAACTGGCTTGCTCATGAAGACCTAGGGCATTTGAGGAAGCCCACCGTTGGAATATACAAGCCAAGTTCTATAATGAAAATTCCCACTAGTATATGAAAGTGATAACTCAAGAGACTCTCTATATGAAGAACATGGTGCCACTCTGAAGCACAAGTGTGGTAAAAGGATAGTAACATTACCCCTTCTCTTTT